>NC_081449.1:15405976-15512695 GCF_007210705.1 Tigriopus californicus | reverse complement strand
TTTTGTCCACTTTTGTCCACTTTTGGACACTTTTGGACACTTTTGTCCACTTGGTGTCCAAAAGTCACGCTAATTCTCAAAATTGCCCACCCTGCTTATGGCCATTTCAAATTCCATCAATCAAGTGTCTCCGGCAAGCAGTTCCTTCGAGATGCGAGATTTTTCAACAGCAAATGGGCGAATCGCGCCCAATAGTTCCTCATCGGAAGCATAATACTGAACGTTGAGGAATCTCGGGGGCCGAGACCGATGAGCCCGCCCGAATGCTGCACCTCCAGGTGACTTCTTCGAAGGTGCCCTCGTATTGGAGAGAGTTTCCAAATTGCTCAGCTACATCAATCTCTTGTTTTATGAATACTCGCACAGTATTCTAAGGCCCACCAGCTTGATCGACCGATCATCGCTATGTCGATGGACCTCAAACCAAGAACGGAGATCACAAAGTCTCCAACTACCTTGGGAGTGGGACGTCTGGTAGATTCTGAGCACTCAAAATCGAGAACGAGGTCTTGGTAGACCTATGTTGGTCAAACGATGCTTGCTGTTATCCAGAGTCGTGATTTGTTCGGCACTTACTGATCCCAAACCAGGGGATGATCCAATGGCGGCATGCAAATATGATTTCGGTGGAGAGTGAATTATAGTCGAATAGCTGATATACTAGGGAAGGAGATGGAACTTGGGGAAATCCCAAACGGAATCCATAAGACCCTAAGGGCCAGACTTTTGAAACGCATGTTCACCCAAAGATAAAAAAAAATCACAAGTACTTGTGTAGCAGTTTTTCGTACGTCCTGCCCTCACGACCGTGAACGCCAAAAAAAATGGTAGTGTAACGAATTACTATTTTTGGCCAAAGTGACTGTAACTGTAATTTGTTCCTTTAATTGAGGAACGACTAATGCCTTGACTCATGACTAAACATATGGCACAAATCCCCTCATTTCTCAGCCTATCCCCACGGGTTGACCCCTGCGTCACCCACCTGGCAACTGGAGCCTTCCAAATGCGCAACCATCGCTATTACTCGTCAAATAAAACCCCATTCGTGATGAAATTTAGAGGATGACTTTTGAAATTTAAAAAAAAATTATGCTATTAGAGCCAGAACTGTGAGAGACACTTGAAAGTGCAAATGCACCGAACAATTCAAGGAAAGGTTGTAAACAGCCAAAGAAAAGTATTCAATTGATTTCAATAACCCTGGTAATTCGATTAATTATATTGTGAACCTTAGGGGTCCCCATAGCGCGCCCTTCGTCCAGAAATCAAAGGTTGCGTGATTTATCCTAACGGCCCTCACCGAGGGTAAACGTTATGCTCCACCGATTAGTTGGCGGTGCTACTTTTTTTAATCTTAACCTGACATAATGTAACCTAATCTAACCTTACCTAACCTAACCCAACCTAACCTAACACGATATTAATAACCCTTAAAGTCTCTGTCTAAACCTTTTAACATTTTGCCACAAATTTAAAAATGAGCACCACCAACTAATCGGTGGAGAATAACGTTTATCCTCACGGAGCCCCAGGCTTGCTAAAAGTCTTGCCAATAATCCCCGTCGAAAAGTAGTTGCTGAACGCCGACCCGTCAAGTTATCCAACTCCTCCATAGCTTGCCTGCTCGCCCAACTCTGCCTAGTTGTGCCAACTTTCCGAAACTGTCTGGAATTTTGCACATTGGCTTGTTTTCGCGTGACGTATGGTCTAGACATTTGGCAAACGCGCATACAAGCACAGGCTCTCGTTGTGGCCAAATCGTGCGAATCCAAAACTCCACGGGATTAAAGCGCGCTCGCTCAACAAAGAACCATCACAACAATCTAGCTCAGAAAATAGCCGAACATTGTGTAGGTACAAATCCCAGGCAACCCATGGCATCAGAGTGAGCGAGGAAGGAGGGATATTTGCGTGAGCCAATAGCAAGAAGGAAGTACTTGGTCGAACACCATCAGCCACGCTCGGGCTTGTTGGAACGGAGGACAAGCATGAGCCAAATTCAGCTGTGTGTTTTCGAGCACTCCACAGAAGGGAGCAATAATGTGCAAATCAAGTAAGTGCTGAAAATGGTGGCCTAAAATGTTAGGGGAGTGATTGGAACGTAAAGTGGAGGAAGACTGTGTGTTCGAGAGATTAATTATGTCAAGAAGTCATGTTAAGCTGTGAGCTTAAGACTGACCCACAACACACATGGCATAGGTGAGACAAACCACCTGAGAACTTTCTTACATTGATCCAATTTCTGTGACTTTGTTGCATGATGTTTAGGTCACATGAGACTGGTTTTCTTGATGGTTGCGGCGAAAACCAAGCTGGTTTTTAACGTAGATGTTAGGTCCTTGTGACACGTTCCCTTCTTTGTAGTGATGTGAAGAGTCATTGAGATGAATTAAAGACTCAAGACATTGTGTGACTCGAATTCTAACAAGTTGTGGCATAAAATATGTCTTTATTTCTGCTCAAATATATGTTACAATAAAGTTTTAATGTGTTTTGCTTTCTCTTTAAATATTGACATGCCGACGTAAAGTAACCCTTTTTCTCAAATATCTTTGTACGGGAAACCTATGCCACAGGCTATGATGGGCTCATTTCTTACCGTCCCATTTGTTAAAAGAAACTCGGAGACCTCAAGTTTGAGTCTTTGTCTCAGCGGCATAAGTTGACAAAGGACTCGAGACATTGTTTAAGAATCGCATGCTTGTACCTACCCCTATGTCACCGTATGTCCAAACTGTTGCCCTGAAGTTTGCACAATATTTTTTTTTTATTACACGCACTCTTTGACTATATTGATTGGTCCATAAAACAACATCATTAGGAAACCCGCCCCTATTTGTAAGTTGAAGCGGACTGCAGTACTGTATGCATTCAAGTGCATTTTGATTGAGTGCAGTTCTGTATTTTCTTCTCTTCTCCTTTTCTCCTCAGGAAATATGTCCTAGTTGCAGTTCCATTTGGCTTTCTCTATCCAAAAGTACGTCAGTCAAGAGAAGGACAGACGGACAGGACAGTATAATTACCATTCATTAGTTTAGTTTCTTTATGGCTCTTACTCAAAAACGTTGCTAATTCAAATCGCATCCCCTGAAGGGTTCACAAAACTTGAAATTGGTGTCCTCACATGACGATCACTTGTATTCGGGGAATTTTCCCATTCGATGACAAACTGTCGTCTAAAAAGTAAAACACACTTGCCCGCATGTTTCCAATGGGGTTGAATAACCCGTTTCTAATTCTGCAATCGTCTTTGTTCCCGAGATCATTTCCTTGTAACATATAAAAGCGTAAACACTGCCCCTTTTTATCAGTTTTCCATGGAATTCCCTCAGATTAAGAGCGAACACAAGATCGAAGAAACCAGTCGTCAACTCTTTCGCCGGCTTGACTGCCTCGAGGTCACTCAGTTCAGTTTGAAAATCAAATGAGGACAGAATTGAAGAATTGAGTGCTCCATCAATGACCATGGATATGAACGAAAGAGACGAGGTGAGATTTAGTTCACATTGTTAATAAAGTTGTACCAAAAAGCCAATGTACGTATTGTTGTGTGAGTCCGTTTAATTTTATGCTGGACGATGGAAAAAAGTGCTTGGAGTTATCTACAGGGTGGATTTAATAAGGTTTTACAGAATTTGCTGTGGCAAAAAATGACTAGTGGCTGAACCAATTACTTTTTCAAATTGGTGCCCCAATTGTGCCCCAATTGCCAACGGCATTCGCTTTGTAGTGAAACCATTACAACACTTGTTGAACAACAACTTTCGAAGGACGTAAGCCAAAGTTGGCAAGTCATTTCTAGGGACAGTACATAGCGTGCCAGTGGTGAGGCTGACAGTGGGTGTTTTCTGTAAACAATTTTGGTCAAGAACAACCAATTTGACTAATCTTTTTTTTAAATCTGGTGTATATCGAGCAATTTTCAATAAGACAATACATGCCTTTGTTTGCAACACATCCCTTCCACCCTTTAATACAATTGTTTAATTTCATGTGTGGTCAGTGTGTTATTCATGATCATTGTAGACTCCGACAAAATACTTTGTTTTCACGTCGAGCAGAAACTGCAGAAGTTTGACGGTTCCGATGTGCGAAAAAGCTGAACAGAGGTATTGGGAAGAACACCAGTCAATGTAACTCTCTAGAATTTCTGCTCGACGTGCGAATAACATTTTTTGTCGGAGTCTAAATTGATCAATATCACACGTGGTTCAATCGAGCAAACTGTGCACAAGTTTCAAGACCACCCAGCGTCATGAATATCCAGACAATTTTTGGAGTCATATGCAATGATTGTCCCATTGCACAAGTTTGGTTTTGATTGAAGAATCAGACCTGAATGAAGTATAGTGTCAAGATTAGATCAAATATACAGAAAAGTTGCTCAAAAGTGCAAACGAATTGACAGGGTCCATCCACGATTTTGAGGCATTTTCCGGCTTGGGATACCCCTTGGAAGTCCTTATGATCAATCCCTCGTGAAATATACTTTTTTTGTGGTTGGCTTGCCTTTTGATCACAACAGTGATGTCGACGATGGATGGGACAAAAATGATATTCTTTTTGTTTACTTCAAAAACAGCATATGCAAATTGCACCAAGGGATTTACAGGATACAATGGTAATACTTTCTCAAAGGTATATTATAACACCTTATTAAATTAGAGTAGCAATGAATGGAGGTACATTACATTGGAAAATAGCGTGACATGATACCTGCGTCATTTTGAAATGACAAGTCACTGAAAATACTGCTTTTTGTTTCAGAATGAATCAAATGAGGCGCAAGTAAGTATGAATGTTTCTTGAAAGCTTTAAGTTACGTTATTTAGTTCATAGATGACAATCAATCGTTTGCAGCGACATCGACTTCGGATGCGCCAAATGCGGAAACGAGTTCGTGAGCTAGACCAAACTGTCCAAGAAGTCCAACAAGACCGCATCCAACGTGCCAAAGCTATGAAAGAGCGACAAAGGGAGATGAGAGAAACTCAGGTACTGATGAAAGAAATAGTTCCGACAACAATTAGCCATGTGGAGTACAGGCAATTCATGGAAAAATGTAGTGCGGCACCCTGATTTTAGGCTGCTTGCGGAGGGAGAACTTGGACAAACATTGCAACCAACTAGCACCGTGATCCATTTAAGTTTTCAACTATAGAGTGAAGTTGTCTTACAAAACTGATTAAAAAGTATCATTTTTGGCTCAATTCTGTCACTGCTAGTGTCTTGGCTCAATATCAGAATACTGTTTGCTTCAACAAGTCGGCAAGTTGAAATGAACAACAAATTGAACCTATGCATGGTGTAAATTGACGGGGCATATTGTCTATAGTTATGCTCCACAGAATGACGTCAACTGTTTGCCGTCCCATCACTTCTCAACGGGAATGCTAACATTATTGGCTGCAGTAGACCGAATGTTTGATGTGCATTGTTGACCAAACTTTGTCATTTTTAAACGTGAATCAGATAATTCACAAGTAATCTATTCAAGCAATATGTAATAAATGTACATAAGTTATATTTCTCAATAACCTAAAAGGTATATATAAATGGTAGGGCATTAGTAACGAAATTACAACTAACGAAATTACAGTAAATCGTTCCTTTTTTCGAAGAAGGAACTTTGATTCAATTACATTTTAAAATTGTGTAATTGTAACGACCCAAAAACTAAAAGGATTACACGTTATTCGTTTCTTTTTTAACTTCCAAAGTGGCCTTTGATATTTCGTTTATCTCATGACAGTTGAGGAAACTTAGGGGTCAATAGACCCTCCATCCATCTATTATATTATAGGCAATAGAATTCAGGGTTGAAAATTGTTCTGGCTCTTAACAACTCGCCGAGGGTGTTCTTGGTTTTAAATCTTGTTGCATTTGCTCCCTTTTTGTGCACATATTCTCAATCAAATTCCCTTGGACTGAGGACCTAATTCAGTGCAGCAAGGAAATTCTTTCTTTGACTTGAGCATGAAGCATCAAATTTCCCAAGACTCCACATTTCCATGGCTTAAGCCATCAAACAAGGAAGCTTTAATGACTCGACAATGGCTCATACTGTTATTCCATCATGACGTTTGCGGCATTGTTTCAACCCTCGACAATCATTAACCCCAACTAGGATCCCAATCTCGATTCCTCAAAGCATTATGAGGAAGTACATTTTGAACAACTATGACAAAATTAACTGCCAATGCTCGTTTTTTTCAAGGGGACATTTTTTCAGACTGAAACAACCAACCTGCATTTTCAATGTTTAAAAACTTGATCAACTGATAACAATTTCAGGATATTGCAATGAATTCGGAAATCCTTTTCAGGATTTTATTTTGTCTCGGATCGAGGCAAAGGAAGTGCAAGACGAAGAGGACATGGCCATGAAGGCCAGGATTTTGGCCACACGGAAGGAGATGGATGAGGAAATGGAAGGCTTTCCACCTCTAGACGAACCTTTACCTCCGGATTACGAAACGAAGTATCCCAAATTGGTGGAATTGAGCTCTCATTACATACCCGGGTTTGATGATCCACCATCATCGGCGGACACACTTTCTCAGGGGCCTTCATCCAGCTCAAGAGGGTCTTCTTCAAGCAATCGACCTCCCCGTTTGTAACTTTCCCCCGTACTTCATTGTACACTCACTATCTTTGAAATATATATTTTTATACCGTTAATACTTTCATGCACCTGCTAAAAATACACATTAAGCATGAATTAAAGAGGCTGAGCACAGTTTAATAAAAAGTAACAAAACAAATCCACACTCTAACAAAGAATAGACTTTTGACTTGCGGCCACAATTGGTTTTCTGGCTGATGTTGGTCTTATTTGGGGGGAGGGGGGTGTCAAGCTTTTCATGTAGGTGTTTTTGAGTAAAATTCGCGCCAAGGTCGTGTTCACGGAGTCACGGAAAGTGCGCGTACTATTGTATGTTTCGTCACTTTTTCAACAGGATCGACCCTAGTTTCAATGGCCGTTTTGATCCAAGAACCTCAATCTTTTGGTGGATCAAAATAACGTCAAAAAGATCATCCTCGAATGTTCAATAAAACCGTGAATGAATTACAACACATTTTAGTTATACCTAAAGCCACAATGGTTATGCCAATGGTTGGTCGTTATGGTCATACCCAGGTCATAAGTGTGTGGAAGCTTAGAGGTGTTTGAAGCGCTTAAAGCGAATCTCTTTATGGCAACCTTGATATCTCTCCATCGAACCTAACTTGATTTCGAAAAATTTGATTGATGAGAGCCGCCAATGAACGGCCAACTCTGAGTTGAAAAATGCGGTGACCACTCTAGTGCATCGAATGAGGTCCGATTTATCTCTACTCTCGCCTAAAGAGTAAAGCATATTTAGAGTTCACGTTGATGGCTTCGAATACCGAGTTGAGATAATCAGCCCAAATAAGCTGTAACCAAACAAAATATCGAATTTGCCCTTTCTTCGATTTTTCTTTCCTTCTTTGGACTAAAGGGAGATATTATGGGGATCCTGACAAGCCTAAGAAGTCATTTCACGCAACCTAGCCAGCTATGGAGGGTCAAGAGAATGCCGTTTACTTCAATTTTTACCCTATTATATCCAAATTAAATCCAATTTTTCTCCCAATCAAACACTAGAAAGCAAACATAAAGCACTATTTAGGGCTAAATATGCCATTTACGCCTGTCATTTTACCCAGAGCAGTGTAGTCTGGCTTTTGTATTGTCATAAATACCATCCCTGAGTTTTGTAGCTGCACTCATGCCTGCATTTTCTGACGATCAACAACAACAAAGGCGGCTAACGTTGACTGGGTTCACTCCTCTTCACTTTTCGTGCAACCGTTCCGACGAAATCTGCAAATCTCCAAATCTCCAAATCTGATATCGCCTAGACTCCAATTTGAGTTTGGCCTTGGTAATAGCAGCCCCTGCGCGTCCTCACCATGGATCCGGACTATTATGACGAATTCGGGAACTACATCGGGCCGGAATTGGCCAGCGACGAGTCGAGCGAGGACGAGGACGCCGGGGATCGCGAGGCGGGCGAGAACGGGGCGGGCGGCCTCCACGCTGCCCATGATCCCGATGGAGCCGAACCTGATGA
Source organism: Tigriopus californicus (assembly GCF_007210705.1). Classification (NCBI taxonomy): domain Eukaryota; kingdom Metazoa; phylum Arthropoda; class Copepoda; order Harpacticoida; family Harpacticidae; genus Tigriopus; species Tigriopus californicus. The sequence goes on along the minus strand of NC_081449.1, from coordinate 15,504,593 downwards.
TCCCGTAAGGCATTCAAGCCCCACTGACTAACACGTTCATGTCCACGTCGGAAGAGGGCAATGAAGTATTGAATGGATGGGGACCCTCTATGATTTCTTGAATGATGGGATACTGGACTTTTTCAGATGGATGATGAGGATGACGTGGGCGGGGGCTCGACGGCCATCGTGCTCCACGAGGACAAGAAGTACTACCTGAGCGCCTCCGAGGTGTACGGACCCGAGGTGGAGACCCTGGTCGAGGAGGAGGACGCTCAACCGCTGACCCAGCCCATCATCCAGCCCGTCAAACGCAACAAGTTCCAACACGTGGAGCAGGACCTCCCGCCCACCACCTACGAGCCCGAGTTCTTGGCCGATCTCATGGACAATGCCCATCTAGTTCGCAACGTGGCCTTGGTGGGGCACTTACATCACGGCAAGAGCTCCTTTGTGGACGCCTTGATGCAGGAGACACACCCCGAGCTTCGCACCAAAGAGGACCGGCCCCTCCGCTACACCGACACCCTCTTCACCGAGCAGGTATGGACCAGTCCATCCATGCATGGGTTTAGGGCATGACCAGGGAGTGGGGATAGTTGGGATGCTAATTTGGCCCCACAATGATCAATAATAGAGGTAGGTGTAGCTTTCGTCTGAGGCTTGAGCATTGGTTGGCGTTGATTGAAAGAAACCCGAGGTCACTAGCAGCTAGAGCCTGTTAAAGGAGTTAAAGTGTGTGATCTATTCCAAATTTGTCAATGGTCGTATTATCTCGATTTAGGAACGTGGGGTGTCCATTAAAAGTATGCCCATCACATTGGTGCTCCAAGATCTGCGCTCCAAATCTTACTTGGTCAACCTCTTCGACACGCCTGGCCACGTCAACTTCTCGGACGAGGTGACGGCTTCCATGCGTCTCTCAGACGGGATCGTGCTGTTCGTGGATGCGGCCGAGGGCGTCATGCTCAATACGGAACGCCTCTTGAAGCACGCTGTTCAGGAGAAATTGGCCATCACCGTGTGCATCAACAAGATCGATCGGCTCGTGCTCGAGCTCAAACTCCCGCCCATCGACGCCTACTTCAAGCTTCGGCATGTCATCGACGAGGTCAATGGCCTGCTCAGTTTGTACTCGGAGGCCGAGAACGCCCAAGTGATCAGTCCCATTTTGGGCAATGTGTGCTTTGCCAGTTCGCAATACGGCTTCTGCGTCACGCTCCGATCTTTCGCGCAATTGTATTCGGATACCTATGGCGGCTCTGTGGACGTGTCAGCCTTTGCCAAGCGTCTCTGGGGCGACATGTACTTCAATCCCAAGAGCCGGAAGTTCTCCAAGAAATCCCCGCACGCCTCGGCTCAACGCAGTTTTGTTGAGTTCATCCTGGAACCCTTGTACAAGATTATCGCTCAGGTTGGCCCCCAAAGTCTTTTGGAAAGTTTTTTTTTTTTTTTTTTTTTTTTTTTTTTTTTTTCATTTTAAATATCTGGAGAAATTACTAATGTCAGTGTGGTGCTTTTTTGCCTTTGTTCATAGGTGGTGGGAGATGTGGACACGTGTTTGCCCAGTCTGACGGAGGAATTGGGCATCCGGTTAACGAAAGAAGAGTCCCAAGATGAACATCCGACCTCTTTTGAAATTGATCTGTTCGCGCTTCTTCGGCGACTTCAATGGCTTCGTGGAAATGCTGGCCCAGCACATCCCATCTCCTGTGGCCAATGCCAAGAACAAGGTATTTAGAGAGACAGTTGTGCCACTTTCAAACTCCATCAATCACCATCCAACCCAACCTCTGTAGGTCGAGAACATGTATACAGGGACGACGGACACGGTTCGTGGCGAGGACATGATGAATTGCGACCAGGATGGCCGATTAATGGTTCACACCACCAAGCAATATCCCAACGAAGATCTCACTTGTTTCCACGTGTTGGGTCGAGTCATGTCGGGTACACTCCACTCGGAGCAAGAGATTCGACTCTTGGGTGAGAACTACACTATCTACGACGAAGAGGATTCGCGGAATTTGACTGTGGGTCGCTTGTGGATCTACGAGGCCCGCTATAAAATTGAGGTTCGACCGCACTCAATTGAACTTGGCGAGCGGTTTACTAGACTACTGTCGCTGTTCGATGGTTGCTTTTCAGGTGAACCGAGTTCCGGCTGGGAATTGGGTCTTGATCGAAGGCATTGACCAATCCATCGTCAAAACATCGACCATCACGGATCTGAAAGGCAATGACGAGGATTTGTACATCTTCCGACCTCTCAAGTTCAATACTCAATCCGTCATCAAAATCGCCGTCGAGCCCGTTAACCCGTCGGAATTGCCCAAAATGTTGGAAGGCCTACGAAAAGTGAACAAGTCTTACCCATTACTTAACACTAAGGTCGAGGAATCTGGTGAGCACGTGGTCTTGGGCACGGGCGAGCTCTACTTGGACTGTGTGATGCACGATCTCCGCAAGCTCTATTCCGAGATCGACATCAAAGTAGCCGATCCCGTGGTGAGCTTCTGCGAAACGGTCGTGGAAACGTCGTCGTTGAAATGTTTTGCCGAGACGCCGAACAAGAAGAACAAGCTCACCATGATTGCCGAGCCCTTGGAGAAAGGGCTGGCCGAGGATATTGAGAACGAAGTGGTGTCCATTCATTGGAACAAGAAACGCCTCGGCGAGTTCTTCCAGACCAAATACGACTGGGATCTTTTGGCGGCTCGATCCATCTGGGCCTTTGGACCCGATGCCACTGGTTCGTGACAATGATCATATCCTGGATGGAGCCAATCAGTTTGTTGGAAGTTTCTCGTTCTCTCTCTCAGGTCCGAATATCCTCGTGGACGACACGCTCTCGTCCGAGGTGAACAAGGGCCTGTTGGGCTCGGTCAAAGACTCAATCGTCCAAGGCTTTCAGTGGGGCTCCCGAGAAGGTCCTCTGTGTGAAGAACCCATTCGCAATGGTAAGTTCAAGATCTTGGACGCCGTCATCGCCAACGAGCCCATTCACCGTGGTGGCGGGCAAATCATCCCCACCGCTCGACGGGTGGCTTACTCGGCTTTCCTCATGGCCACGCCCCGTCTCATGGAGCCGTACATGTTTGTCGAGGTCCAAGCACCCGCAGATTGCGTGTCCTCGGTCTACACGGTTCTAGCTCGCCGTCGAGGTCATGTCACACAGGACGCACCCGTGCCGGGATCACCCTTGTACACCATTAAAGTAAGTGTCTTCCAAATTGAGTGGCTTCTCCTATTGTAGCGTGTGTCCTTTTAATTGGGTTGTAGGCTTTTATCCCGGCCATCGACTCGTTCGGGTTTGAGACGGACCTGAGGACGCATACGCAGGGACAGGCGTTTTGCATGTCAGTATTCCACCATTGGCAGATTGTACCCGGGGATCCCTTGGACAAGACGATCACCATTCGGCCATTGGAAGCCCAACCGGCCACGGCATTGGCTCGCGAGTTCATGATCAAGACGAGACGGAGGAAAGGTCTGTCCGAAGATGTGTCCATCAATAAGTTCTTCGACGACCCCATGTTGTTGGAGCTGGCTCGCCAAGATGTCATGCTCAACTACCCTGGGTAACTATTGAGGTTAGAGGTGGTATGAAAATAAAATGGATCAATAAATTACCGCGCCGCATTCGTGTACAAAGCTCTGTCGGGTGTTTCATTTCTCCATATGGGACGAACTACCAATCAATAAGAGTACCCCTTTACGTACGTTCCATAGACAATGGTGGAAGGCTGGTGAGCTCATTTGACACTTAGTGGCCGGACTGGCCTCCATTTCATTTTCAAAGAAGATGGAGCTTTTGTTTAGTTTCCCCACCAACAATATTATCCAGTCCTACTGAATCAATTATATAATGCACAAAACTTGCTCATCATCCTCACTTGTTCGAATTGAGAGTGAGCATTTCTGACCGTGGAAACACTGTCGTTAAAAACTGGAAAGAAAATCAGAGCACTTTATGAGAGGCACTAATCCAATGGAAGGTGTTTCAAATCTGAACATGGTTTTATATATATGAACAGTCTTCACTTTCACAGCAACCATTTGCGAGTCCGAATTGGTTGAGCTCTAATGCAAGGATTTGGCTTCAAAACTGTTTACTTGTATTTGATTATAAACGTTGCACAAAGTAGACAGTCATATACTTGTTTCACTTAGCGTGATTCTTCAGATGGGCTTGTTGTATCTTAAGATCAGTCATATTCATTTATTATCATTTATATTTCTGAAGCATTTGCAACCAAAACTTCTCCCTCATTTAACCGTACAAATACTAACTAACCCAACGAAGTTGCTGTTTGTTTTTCGAATCTCCGACAACGAGACGTCGAGTCTTCAATTCCGACCCGATCTCATTAAGAATGCTTGAACTCTTCAGTATCGTGATCCCTCCGTAATCAACGCCTCTCTCGGTCTCTTCTTATTCCTTGTTCCCCTGGTCACACACTCATTGTCACTCATGAATGTTTCCCCGCAAATCCTCTTCCACCTCTTTACTTCATTATTCCCCTCGAAGTCAAAGCCTTCCGTTGTTCGTTAATTCTTCGTTTGGATCCTTCCTGCTGCTGGCATTGCTTTCGTTCGTTCGTTCCGTACTTCGCCTATGTGCATACCCAGTGTACACACTATGTACATACAGACATCCATGTCCAGGGCATCCTCCTCGTTGGTTCGCTTGGTTCTCCTCGGTCTCACGGGCCAGCGTTCGTCGGGATCCAGGCGGATGATTATCCAACGAGAACTCCCGGCGTGCGTCCGGGACCGTGAGAAAAATGTTCTTTCCCACCCAATTGATGAGATGCCTTGAACGTCAGTCGTGAATCGAGTGTCCAACGTTCAACACGTCCAAGTCGATTGACCCACCCGAGCAATCTCATCCAGTCCCAGCGAGTATGTCCTGCTCCACCACCGAAATCTTCAACCCATTTGCCAGCTACTCCCAAAGTAATGTGTATTCGCCGGCTTTCTCCGACCCGCCATCTCCCATGTCAACCACCTCCGATATGGACGAGACCGAGGTGATCAGCTCCTCCACTCCTCCGATGACGGAATTGATCCCCGAGCCACCGAAACCCGAGATCCGACACTTTGTGAATCGGATGCCGGCCTTTCCTACCATCTACCATGAGGCCTTGCAACCTTTGAGTCCATTGACCACCCTACCAGTGCCATCTCGAGTCATGCCTTCGCCGTCAACCCGGGTTCAAAAAGTGGATGAAGCCTTGCAAGCTGAGTTCCTACAGAAGTGTCTTCGCATGAACGACTTGGCCGACTTGGAGGACTTCCTTCGTCTCCATTCCGAGCAACTGAATTTGAACGCCTACGACGAGTACGGCTCCACCCCTCTGCACTTGGCGTGTCTCGAGGGCAATCTGCCCTTGGTGAAGATCCTCATCCAATTTGGTGCCAATCCTCATCTGACCAATCGTGATGGTTTCTCGCTCGTCCATTTGGCCTCGTTCAGTTACAACTCGCAACTTCTGACTTACATCCTCGGGCTCAAGAGCTCGAAATGAATGAGCCACTTTAAGGATTGCTATTTCAATGGACTCGTTCGCAATACAAATATTCATTCAGACAATAAAAATCGTAATTATCACTCCTGAAACAAGTGGGCTTTTTTCCATTGGATTTCGTGTGTCAAAGTAGATCGTGTGAACACTGCCATTTGCGGTAAATTAAGAGATCCAATCCGCTTCATTTCCATATCGATTCACGGAAAAGTAAACATGAAGGTACGTGTATCGTAAACCTCATTGATTCCCTTGGGCTTGTTTTATTAGTCCCCTTGAGACATGGCGTTAAAGATAATGTCATACCCATCGCAGCCAATTGCGATCGGAGATGGTGCAAGTAAACAGGAAGTGTGGAAATGTTGTTTCCGCCCTTCAAGCTCCTCCGCCCGAGATTCGTCGTTATGGACGTCATCGTAGCCTGACTAGTTTCCCCGGAGTCGCCCGACTCTCACGGGTTGCGACCCTCTCCCTTCATTTCTGCTTTGGGTGCGTTATTGCTCATTGGCATCCCCGACCAGTTATTTTCATGTCGGTCCATGGGAAGTCGTGTCATATAGGAATCTTTTGCAATAAAGAAGGATTGAGTCCATGACATTGGAGAGGGTAACGAGTGGCCAGTGATTCGATTTGAGATGACCACCGGAGGAGTGGACAAGAACTACCACAAATCTGGTTGGGATCTCCTCTCTCTTGGCTTGGGATTGGATGAGTGAGAACATTCTCAGATTTTTTTGAGATCTCTCTTGACTTGATGAAATGTTTCCCACACTCAAACACTGAGAGAAAAGTGGCCTGAAACCTCAAACGCATGTATTTATGCCATAAAAGTTTCTGGTTAGTACGAGTACGTCATTGACTAAAGATGGGAAGAGAACATTGAGAGAGTGCGAACAGGCCTACTACTATCATCCTCAATACTCATTTGGAATCAATGACGCCGGTGAAGGGCTGCATGGCTTCTTTTTTTTTAAGTGGACATATAGATTCGTGTTCAAGTGAGGAAACCACTCGGAAGAACAAAGATTACGTACCTAGAAGAATCCCAGACAGGTCACCTCGGGGTTCACTCATTTCCAATTTGAATCCATTCAAAGCCCCAGCCAGATCCCAGAACAAGAAGACAATGAAGGGTGGGAACTTTAAACGCGCATTGATCACCCAACAGCAACAACAAAAACAGGAATCTGGAAACAAGATTAGTGGGAAGCATTTGTGCCAATGTGCATTGAGACTACCATAGATGGGTGGTAGGTACTACATAGGTAGATAGATAGATAGTAGACCTTTGGATCGAATTTCCCACCCATGTTGCATCCCATCCACTCCACGCATCAGTTCTAATGTTACCTTTGGCCACCACCTATCTCTTTTAGGGGAAATTGAGATCTTCATCCCGACACAAGAATGATAGTCTACACAAGAGCACATACATAAACACACAAAAAGCCAGCTTCAAATTGAAACATCCTTGAATATATGCATCAAGAAGATAATGTCTCAAATTGATCTTGTCGAGGAATTGCTTCAACGATGTACAGAATCCAAATCATTGCCAGAAATATATGTCCAGATGATTGATTTCAAATGGCCAATATGCCCCTTTTCATTTGGTTTTGTGTGCGGTACTAAACGTGTATGTACGTATGTGTGTGTGTGTGAACCAAAGGAGCATAATGTTTGTCTGAGCATCGTCATATGGATAATAGCATACGACATACATTGCCAATGGTGGGATTGATTTTCAATACCAATGTGTGAGAGCGAATTAGGGATTCAAATGGTATTCCAATCCCTCTCTTTTTTTCTCTCTTTCTGTGTAAAGAACGCTCCACCATTGGTAAGTTGGTTGGCTGGATGGTCTTCCTGATGGCATTAGTCATTGTTGTCTATGCATATGTCACGGCGAGTGAAATAGCATCCAATGGACTGAGAGCTGCTACTTGAGAAAGAAACCAATTCCATATTCTTCACAAATAACGGCTCCAGCGAGAAAAAAGAGGGGAAAATCATCGTCGACAACGAAGACTTGATTGAATGTGAGTTCTCATGACCAATAGACCCTTCGCTCAAATGGTTTCGTTTTTTTCCGATTTTTTTTTTCATTTCATGGGAAAAATTCGTTCTAAAAAAGAGAGGAAAAAATAGTTTTGTCTGTTCGTATTTTTCTCTGATTGTTGTGTATGTCATTGGTTGAATTTTTTTGGCTATTCACTCGATTCGAGAGCGGAGGGAAAGAAGCAGGGAAGAGAATCGGTGGGAGCGCGAATTTTCTTTTGTATTCTTCCATGGACACGACAAATGCAACAACAACAACAACAACAACATTACATTGGAGTGGTAAATTGTCAACTCTCTGAATTCGGATCGTATTTCCAATTTGTGCTGAGAGCGGAGACGGATATCTTTCCTTGAGATGGTGGTAGTCTCTTGCGAATGAATCAATCGAGCTCATCATCAATTGCCCGTCCATTTTGGGACTCAATCCCGTCTACTGTACATCCAGAGGAGAGTCTCTTTTTCATCTTGTGAACTGAAACGAAACCAAATCGAAGCGAAGGGGTTGCGGCGTTGGGGTACCCATCTTGTCCTCATTGGCTTCTGCTCCATCGGGCTTGTTGTATACTTGTAGTCACTCCATTATTTGGTGTTCGAGAATTTTTCTCAGGAGCCCATTCACCGTCCATAATTCCATCACCAACCAACCAACCACCCAATCAACCAACCCTCTCGTCTCGTCTGAGAATCCACGCTACCTACTGACTACTTAAGTTTGCCACTAGTGTGGCATCCCCAATTCACTTCGATCGTTCTTTCCTTCGACGGTTTCGACGATGAGATGGACCGAGATCGAATGGGTCTTGGGGAGTATGAGACTCTATTTCTGAACTCCTCAACATCTTAGAGCTCTAAAATAGAAGGAAAGGAATAGATTGGTTTTGATATCCATACCACCCATATGGTCCAAAAGCTGCACGAAAAGTGGTTTACGCTCTGGCCGTTGGAGTGTTCGTAGTTATGTTTTTAATCGGCTAGCCTTTATGAGTTAGCTTCCCCTAAAAGCAAGACAGGGCTGCCTTTTTCACTTAAAATGCTTATGAATTGTATTTACGTATATTCAGTGTTAATGGTAACACAACGGACTTGATCCTTTCCTTTCCTTTTTCGCTTTTCTTAGTAAGTTCATTTGGTAATCTGTTAGTTTTGGTCGCATGAAAAGCCTGACGCAAGAAGCAAGCTCCAATATTGAGTTGAGTACAATCCTTTTAACTGAAAGACGAAAGTTTGCTAATGGCACGAATGGATGCTTTGAAATTTTCAAAATTAGAATATGTTGACTTTGATTAGTGAGCTCGATTTAGCCAATCAATGCCACCACCATCATGGCAAGCTCTTCTTAGGTAGAGAATACTGGAGAAAGAACCCAACAGCCCATCTTCTTCTGGGAAACCGTGGCAAATTAGGTTACTCTGGAGTATGGCCCTATTATTTTTTCCTTACCTTGGTTAGCGCTATTATCGATAAGTACTACCCCCCATCTATCTCTCGGACTATTTAGGGCCCTCGCTCTCTTTCTAACTATCTATCAAGTCCGAGGTAGTATCTAGCAATGGTATCTATCGTATCGTCCAATTTGAGTCCACCTCACTGAATCAGCTGCTAAATACAAAGAATACTACGATACTCGACCAAAGCGGACCCCTCTAAAAAATTCACCGCTGTCATGTGGTTAAGGGTACAGAATCTGGTGAGAACATCTTTTTCCTCCTCCTTACGCTGCTTCTTGTTTCGTGTGAATGGGATGGTATCGGAATGTAAAGGGTGTCGTCTTGGTTTTGGGGACAATCATACCAAATCATGATCAAGTTGTTCAAATGCCAGTCGCTGGAAATCCTAGACTGGGAACTATTGATTTGCTAGGAATGCCATTGACCAATATGTATTAGTCATTGTTCTCCCCACCCCACTCACTTGTTCAGGAGTTCATTCAGAATTGGCTAGGCCACAAATAGGGGGCAGTCCACATTATTACAAAGTGTCGGGGAATGTTCCATGTAGTACAATATCCCTCCTACTGGGCTTCTCAGCTCTCACTAGATCATAATCTTGATATATTTACTATGAGCCATAATAACACTGCGTCTGGGTTTGCACCGCCACCACTACCACTAACACGGTATTCACCTGTTCAATCTACTCCCGTCCTACTACTCCCAGAAACGGTTCAGACCCAAATCTCTTGGTTTGCTCCTTCACACTTTGGTTCCCTGAAGAACGCCACCGTCCGACGCTATGAGTAAGCGAGATCGAGAGAAACACAGAGTGAGGGAGAAAGAGAGAGATTTTCAAAGGATTACTACACACAGTCAAAACTTCACGTCATCGGCTCAATTTCTTTGTTTTCTTCTATTTCGGGAGGGGGGTTGGTCACCTGTGGTGCACCCAAAAGACCCTTGGTCGTGGTGTTCGAGCAGCACCAACAACAAAACGGAGAGAAACACTTTTTTCTGGCATTCTCAGGTGGAGCCTGGAGATTGTCGTTCCCGTCAATGGGAACTGGCAAGGTATTACTATACCTAGTAAGTAGGTACTGTAGATACAGTAATAATAGCCGACACTAGAAGAGCAGCAGCGGCCCAGGTAGTCACTGATGATCCGACTCCTTTTGGAATGCTGTCAACTCCAGATTTGGACCGAGTCCCACGGTCAATCAGCCAACACTCATACCAGATAATAAGGGATTAACCGAGAAGGCGAGAAAGAGAGAGAGAAAGAGCATCAAGTGACAAGTTCAAATAACGCTGTGAAGGTGTGAGACCCTATGAAAGCCGCGGACAAAGAAGGGTGCTTGTCCTAATTTCAAATGAATGTGATAAGAAAAGACCAGTGGGTTCTTCTAACTTTTATGACTTCATAGTGTGCCTACATAAGACTGTAGTAGTTACGGTATGTATTCACGTAAGTATATGATCTCATGGTGCGCTGTGGCCTGAGAATGAATTTGTTTTCCTGGGATTCCTTCCAATAATGAGGCAGTGCGAGATCAGAGGTCACCACCGCCTTTGAGACGCTCTTTCTCACGATTAATTCAAAGGGCATCATCATTTACCCACAGGTTGAGTTCCCTTCACGTAGTCAGGGGACTCGCTCATCTCCAAAGAATTCAATCTTTGACTAAGCATCCAGCATCCAGCATCCAACATCCAGCATTCAGTATTCATTGCATCCAAGGCATCCACTCGTCTTTTTTCTTCTTCTTGTTACGTATGTACCAACAAAGATGACTCAAGGAAGAGACATTTCCAACGAACTTCGGATCAAAAAAGAAAGAAAGAATGGGAAAATTACCAGTCATGGACTATCCAAGAATTTATCGTGTGAACAAGAAGAGACCCATTTGAACTTGACGGTTCCAGGGCCTTGGCATTGAGAAGCATCTTATTGACCACCAAGTAGATCTGACCTCTCTAGTCCAATGCGTCCAACTGAATGCCTTCATGATTTGACGGTTGATGGACTTTATGGGAGGCTTTTTTGATCTTTTGATTGCCTTGAAAATCTGACCTCTCGGCACGATATGTTGTAATGCTCACACCTGGAATTTCATAAGGTCCCTCTATCATGAACTCTGAACTCTGGACTGCCATATACGTAGACAGAGAGAGAGAGAGAGAGAGAGAGAGAGAAAGAGAGGGGCTGAGCAAAGCACCCTGGAAACCCTCGCTTCAGGAGAATCTTCAGAGTCATCAGGCTCTGCCAATCCTAGGGACGGAGATTTATCACTCTGCCAAGGATTCGCACAGTGGATCTCACACCATGAGGGCCATGATCATCAAAGACGGAGTATGGGGTGCCAACCATGCCCTCTTCACCTTTAAACATGGGCACGTTGTTTTTTCCTCTTCCCGAGATAGATGCGAGTCAATACCATTATATCACCAACTACATACCGTTTCTATGTGTATCAACACTAGAACAACGCACCCGCCGATATATGTAAGCTTGGGATTCCATCCAGGCGTGCCTGGGAAAACTATTTGGATTAGCCTGATGATGATGGTGAGGAGGAGGATGGCGGTGGGGATGATCGGTGGCATCCAAAAGGTCACCAACGAACTTTTGTTTCCCTTCTTGGATGCTCTCGAGGAAATAATCGTCGATGTTCGGTGTACCAACCAACTGTCAACACTTCATTTCACACTAGCCAATTATTGACTGGGAAAAAGAAATTCGCATGGGAAACGGGGTTCTTTTTTCGCGCAAGTTGGTTCGTAGATCCCAAGAATTCGACAGCACATACCTTGAACCGCCGCTCGGAAAGTCATGGGAAAAGATCGAGCACATGAGGTTCTTGAGATAAAACGGAATAAGCGTGCGTGTGTGAGAGAGAGAGAGACAGAGAGAGAGACAGAGGGAATTGCTGAGATTGGATTGAACCGAGTTAATGGGATCGGAGCTGATATGCCGAAGGGATCTTCATGAGCCGAGAAGTCAAGCCGTCGGCCATGAGGATGACACGTGTGTTCTCACACTAATGCGAAAGGAATCATCATCTGCAGCGCTGCACCCTCAGGATCCCGTCAAGAACATGGATCAAACCATCCGCTCCATGATCCAAGGGAGTCGTTTTTGGAACAAGATAGGGCTGCCCACCAAGACAATAGATGGCATCGAAAGTCATGATTTGAATTCTTTAACTGCTGTTGCATGATGCATAGCTGATCCTATTTCACAAGGGGGGATACCATTCACCCTTTGAACGAAGGTGGTTGCAGCAACCCTGGACGGGTTCATTTCCTCTTGTTCTGGGTGTGAGCGATCGCCTCGTCTTTTTCTCACGAGAATTATGACCACGAATACATACGTACGTGGAGTACGTAGTAATGCAAGTTCAAAATGCTTGCCAAACTCTTTAGACGGTGGAACGAGCTCATGGTGGAAAGGCAGGCCAGACATGGCCATAATATCGTGTGGGTTTTGTTCAATATTCTCACTCGCCGAATATCCATGAGAAAAGGGAGAAAATGAAGTTTTCTTCGATCGGCTCATTACCAGCCAACCTACATCTTGTGAGAGAGCCTGGGACCCGATGGTCCAATTGGCATCACACTGATCAGCGTTCTCATGACATACCCTAGACGGACTTATTAGTGGTCTTGCTGCGACACAAGTGTTCAGAGAATGAGGAGGAAAGACCCGTCTGGCATCTGGCATGCCTGACTCGATTTCAATGCCATTAATGGAATGACAAATGTCGCTCCACAATGTGGGTTGAGTCATCGGCAATGCGGGCGGTAAAAAAGGCGATACATTCCCTAGACACCTTTCCTTAGAAATTCCTGATGTTCGATGTCTTGCAGGGGCTCTAATACTTCAATACTCCAATTTCGGTCGAGTCATGAATTACTCAAAGAAATACATCCATTATTGGGTCAAATCCATCTCATTTCTTCTATTAGGCCAACACCAAGGACCACTACAAAAAAAACGCCTCTTCAGCCTTCAAAGTAAGGTAGATCGGAGTGTATTTGGTGGGCCATAGCTCGAGGGCTAACTGGGTTTTTTGATTTGGTTTCCATATCCTTAGGGTCATTTGGATGATCTGGACTCACACGAGCAAATGAAAACAAGAGAAAGAGAAAGAAAGATGGTATCACTTTTCTTTCCCAACGTCTATGTGTGTTTCTTTCCTGCGTCCTAGCCTGTGATTCGTTCTCGAACTCGCGTATCGACCGTTACCGTTCCCACGAAACGAAACGAAACGAAAGCAGTCCCATCCAACGAACAAGGGTGGGTCTCCTGCTCACTCACACATACACACACACACACACGCTCACATACACAGCCAAACATATGTGGAAGACTGGGTGGTTCACCTTGGTGATGGAGCTGCCGCACCCGGCATTCAGGCCATCACCACCACCACCATCATCAACAACAGCAACAACAACAACAACAACAATGTAAGGAGTGAGAATGAGGCAGAGATAACCTTTGGTGGACGACGGTTGGTCGTGCCAAAGCCGTTCTTCGGGTTTGGAAAAGGAACCGGAGAAGGAGGCAAGGAAGGAGGGGGGGCCGGATTTCCAGGGGAGTCTCCTCTACCACTGTGACGACGAGTGTGTAGGCTTCGATGGGACGGATTGATAATGGGCCACCGAACGAGGCATGCATAAAAATTCCAAAGTTAAAGGGACTCCCTTTTTAGTCGTGTGAAAATACCAGGCCATTCTCATACACACAACTGTGCCATGAATGTGCAACAACCCTTGCTCGTTAATTGAAAACATCACCAGATGAAAAAAAACCTCGACGATATCTTTTTTTTTTTGCTTTTTGAGCGGGATGGACGCATTAATATCTATCCGAAAAAAGTCTCGTTTCCAACGTATCAAATGTATCAAGTTGTTTCACTGAACATGTCTATCTTGTCAAGGACACTGATTTCTAAATGAGCATCTCGACCCATCCAATGCTTGACGAATCTTAGAATGTTTAATTGCTGCCTGTGTCCATTGGGTGAGTAAACCAACATCTATGTACGTCCATAAAGTGAGTCAGATTTCCGCCCCGCCACATCTCATTCTTTTGGCACGAGCCAACTTGTGTTCATTGAAGGGCGAAGAGAGAGAGAAAGAGAGGCAGATGTTCGCTTTTGAAACCGTTGTGACGGTTAGAAGTTGGTAGTAATGTGTGGATTCGACCCGATTCCCCGAGTGGAGATGACTGGCTTAGGAGCAGCTGCTAACTTGAATTGTAGCCACTCGTGCAAGCCCTCTGATGAGCCCTCTGGAAGATGTAAATAATGCCAAGGGCTCATTACCGAATACCACGGGAAGCAAACATGACTACTAGAGCGAGTTCAATTCAACGGTCATTTAAAGGGTCGATCCAGAGGATTGGATCGCGGAGCTAATGAATAAACATGGCCTTGATTCTTGGGGGTCGCTTTGGGGGTCGCTCTGGGGGTCGCTTTGTCCCGTGGGTTTTCCCTGATGAATGGGGTGAGAGCTTTCGGGGATTAACACTAAATGAGAGAGGCTCAATGTTGATTTTCAATTAGGGGACCTCTTTCCCTCTTTTTTGTTCCTTTGAAGGGCGACCGAGCCATATTCAAATTTCAGTAATTTTACCCATGAGAAAGTTTGATCCCTACCGTTGACAGTGTGTCAATAGACAGAAGGAGAAAAGAGAGGAGAGAGAGAGAGCTCATGCACCTACAACAATACTCCTGAGTACGCGTACCTCTAAAACCATGGAGCAAGAGCATGTCCCGGGATCCTTGAGTTACCACAGATTAGTTGAAATATTCAAGGATTGAACTCAAAGAATGCCATGAGAGGGAGAGACCTAATCCGAATAGTCCATGGCACTCAGAGGTCCGTGGTTTTGAACCATCGAATTGTTCAGTTGGAGAACCATGGACGGAGGGAGAGAAGCGGGTTTGTCCATCCTGGGAGAAAATTCCACATCTTTCAACGAGACAAAAGGTGAGCAATTTCTTTTGGGAGTGAAACTCTTTTCAACTTGGGCTCAGATGAGAATAAAAGGGAGGAACAACGAAAACGAGAAGCCGGGGTGGTTTACAAATACCAATCTTCGACCGCAAGAAGCTTGTCCTCAAAACCATCGAAGAGGTCGTATATTTTGCTCGAAAACCCCGCGTCATTACCACAAATTTCGATATCGAGTTGTGGTCACTTTTCCTTGGGGTTCACAGATCCCATTCTGTGGTGGAAATGAGCTCAACTTTGATTCAACTCAGGTACCCTTGAAGACACTATGTATTGTGTGCGTAATCGGTCTCTTGGCGAGGGTGTTCAAAATTTCTTTGTCGATGGCGATTTTCTTCACTTTAGGTGTCAGATTTTAGGATTATTTTATGGAAATTTCATTGTTGCAAAACTGAACGATTCAGTTTGGTCCCTATACCGTGGCGCGCTTGGACAATATGGTAAGTTTTTGCCAATCCCACGCCTTCAAAATGATCGCATAATTGCAATCTGGTTTTGACTGGTAGTTCAAAAAGGCGAAGTTCACCAAAGCTCACCTTGAGATAGAGCTATCTTTTACGTGTATATTTTCAGGTGACCGGCTTTAACAAACTCGAACAGGCAACACATGGCACAAATCCGAAACCTACTCATAAAAGGACAGTTAAAAATAAAGAAGCAGTCAATTGTATAGGTTCTGTGATGAGTGCTTACTAGGACAACCATTTCTTAAGTCCTAAAGCTTTTCCAAAATGCCAATAAAACGAAATAAGTTCATAACGGCCATCTTGCCTTTCTTTACATGGGCAAAGATGTCTTATGGGCTTGCAATTTGCAAGCTTAACTCTGCCCAGGAAAGATATGCTTTAAAAGATGATACGACTGCAGAACAGAAGAAAAATCGCGATTGATTGGCACATGGATAACGAGGTAAGGGTGTCTTTTAAAATATGATTTTATGTTTTCGAACTTTTTAACGCTATTAGGAATGCAACTGCCAGTAGTGTGTGATTACTTAGCGCATATAATATAGGCATGGCGGAGCAATCAGTCCTTGCCGTTAGATTATTTAGGAGCTGTAAAAGACACTCGCGGTACATATATTGGTGTTAGGTATATTCCGGCTGTACTCTCAAGACCTTTGACGACATCTTCTTGCGTCAGAAAAGTGCAGGTAATCTGCAGGCAGTTGGCACTAAAGCAAACATAGTGCAAAGTGCTGACCTCTCCAATCGCTTTATAGATTGCAAATTAGGTGGTTAGCTTTTAGCACAAGTTTTAGTACACCCAGAGGAGTTTGAAACACTCCTCTGGTTGTACCCAGAGGAGTTTGAAACACTCCTCTGGTTGTACCCAGAGGAGTGTTTCAAATTCAATTGAGTCGAAATCAACCCTTTTGTTTTGGTAATACCATAGTGTTCACATGAAACCTATGCCGGAGGAAGGCCATGGAGGTGAAGGAGCAGGAACAGGTCAAGAACTGATTATAGACCTCATTTGCCAACAACATGATGAAGACCAACCTTCTTGTTCTTCTTTTTTTGTTGTTGGCCAATTCGTCTCGCTGGAAAAAAAATGAGTTAATGCATCGCCCAATTGGCCTGCATTCAATTCGAGCTTGATCGTATTTTCACAAAGAGTGAGTGAGTGAGCTCAACTGGCTAAAGTGCCAGAGGAGCTCTCTGCATTATTTTTGAGTCGTGAGATTTCTTGGCCCCGGCCATAATCTTCTCACAATATCCCAAGGCCAAAAATCTCAGATCCCGGGAAACATAAGAGGAGACTTTCCTCCGGCCACTACCACCAAGCCAGTCAGCCAGTCGGCCAATCAGTCAGTCAGTCCTCTGTGTGAATCATATCCATATAAAAAGGCACAATAACCCGAGGATGTGAGAGCCAACGATCTCTCAAAGTGAATTGGTGGCTGAACAGCACCGCACATGGAATATGGTTCCCGTGTGAAATGACTCGAAGCCATGCCCGAAATCGCCTCCTCTGTTTCCCGCACACTTTACTCGCACGGCCACTCAACTCCCAACAATTAAGCCCCTTTCACACAGATCTTGGGACGGAAACAAACCTCATCATGTGATTCCCAATCTCGACTGAAACCAAGAGGATCAATCCCGCAACCTCCCGAGCTGCGCGACCATCATTTTCAAGAGCACCCAACCCAACTCACTTTCAAGAAAAACCTGGTCCGTGACCAGACCATGAGGGGGGAGGGGAGGGGGGCAAGATAACAAGCAATTGACAATGGTTTGCTTGTTCGACATATTGTTTTCTTAGGGCTCGGTCTGTGTCGGTTGTGTGTAACAACCACTTTGTCCACCAGTAGTTGTTGACGTTGTCTTAGACTAGGTCGGCTCGTACTACGAGGTATTTGCCGACTCGCCACGCTCTGAACTCTGAAGGGCTCTTTCATAAATTCAAATCAAAGAAAATTCCAGGCATTCCTCTCGGAGTCTTGGGAAAAATTCCATCTCGACCGTTGGTGACCTCTCCTGGGTTTGGTCGAGGATTGGGTTCGTGGTCTTCGCACATCATCCCCTCCAAACCCCAAACGGGAAGTCGCCCCTCGTTCACACATTCGAACTTATTTTCAAGGCGACCCAAACCCCCAAAATGAGAATAATGTTGTGGGATGAGTACAGGAGCAGCGAGTGAGTGAGTAAGCGAGTGCACTATACAGTGTGGTGTGTGATGGTTGGTTTTTTCAATCGGTTCTCACCTTATCTCCTCATCTCATGTATGAATCATTTGACCTCTTGGACGTAAAGGTGGTGTTTGGGGGTCAAAAGAAATCAAACTCTCACGTGAAATGGCTTGAACCATGGCCACAAAAAGAGACTCTCCCTCTCCTGAGGCAGCAACAATAACAACAACGACTAACACTCTGTGATTTAGTAATACCTTAATTATCATGATCGGGGCGGACACGAACAATTCTTGCTTCAGCCTTCTTGGCATAGGAAAAAAAACACCACATAAGTACAGTAGACAAGGGAGATGAAGGCTGAGCAATTTGCACTCCTCTTCTTTTGTCTTCAGTTCATAGTCGTTCGGGAAAAAAAGTACCCAATGATCACTTCATGGGAAGAGAATGTCGAACCACTTAACCCTTATTGTCGGGGGGTCGAGCAGGAGGGACTGACTGTGAACCTATCAGTAGACACACATCCCCTCACATGTACCTACATAGTGGAGTGTCCGGACTGTTCAGCAGTCTACCTTACGCATCTCGATCTTCCAAGCCCCATGCAATAATCTTCCCTCCATCCATCCATGAATAGGTGAGCAAGCATCATGCAGTAGATGATCGTCTTCATGAGACGGTATCAGTTTTAGGCACATACAAAAGAGAGAGAGACGGACATGTGCATCAAACTGGTTCCCATATGAAAATCAGAAATTCCCACGCCTTGGTTACAGAGGGTACAGAGTTACAACACATACACACACACATGATAAATGCAGACAGAGTACATGAAGGCAGTGCTAATGGTGTGTTACGAGTACTGCTAACAAAATAAAGGTGATTCACTGGCTTTTATACTTTTTTGTTATTATTGCCCTTGTTTATTAGGTAGGCAAAACTGTCAAAGCATGGACATTCAAAATTAAAAATGGTACACCGATAATTGAAGTGCCACACAAAACTTAAAAAGGCATACTAATTCTTCCACTGGAATACAACAACATCGATATTTTTGTACTTCCATATGTAGCTTGTAAATAACCGATGAACTTCAATCAAAAAAATGGACCAACAAAATACGCTTTATCGTACAGAAAGAATAAGGTAGCATGCAGAACTAACAAAAGAAGATATCGAAAATCAAGGTAATTTCTAGCATTCTTGCCCATGAAGAAACTCGTGCAATCCTTGCAAGGGCAATGTTGCACATGGGAAGTAAATTTTGAAAAGGTATATATCACTTGGTAAATTAAATTCACAATTAGGAAATTAAAAACAACGATAAAACACTTTTTTGTTTCAGATGAAATTCTCGTGTACATTCGGGCATTTATTGGGGCCCCCAAAAATAAAATCAAATGCAGCACTTTTATTAGTTTGGGAACCAATACAGGGAGAATATGTGTTTCTTATTTCAATGCGGACTCATTTTGTTTGTGGTTGAATGGTTCCTTGTCCATCAAATATGAATGCGTACAATCAACGGCAATGATTGAAATAAATAAGACACAATAAGATCTATCATTTCAATATTTAAACTAGAGAGAAGCGAATTGACAGACATCAACGCGGAGCAATTCACAAAAAAGCCCACAAAATAACTTCCACACGAAGATATCAAAGTCACCAAACTCTAACAAAAAAGTGTACGGTGACTCCTTAAATAGAAAAATCTATATAAAAAGTCAAACTATGGTGACAATGGCGAGACCTAACTAATAAGTCAGATGATGTACGTCAAGGCGCCTACTGGAAAAAATAGAGCAGTTATTTGTTTAAGGGGTCCTGAATTGCGTGAATATGAATATGAAGTTCTTTTTTTTGGACTCCTGAATCGAACCAAATTTATGATAGAACTTCAAGCCTGCTCAATGGATGTGATGGCTCTTGCTAAAACCTTTCATCTCTCTGACTTTCGAGTGTAAGCATAAACCCGGGATGTGATTTTAAGACTCATCATAAATGGAATCCAACTTTGAAGTTCTATCGTAAAGTTGGTAAACACAACACTACTATTATACTTCAATCAGTACACAAAGTGTTAGTGTACATATGTACACAAGACGGGAGTGTCAACAGCGTGGGAATTCTCATATTTTCATATGGGAACCACAGGTTGATGTCGGCCATGCCGGCCGCCAACTACGCTCATTGGCTCCAATGGTTCCGTCACCACAACATCATCCATACTAAGCACTACATAGGTACGGTACATGTAGAATGAAGGATCCCATAGACATGATAGCTCCGTCCGTACGCGTCAGGAGGATGCTGTGAGTGCACTTCGAGCTTTTCGAGTCTGGTTTAGCAAAATCAATGGGATGAGAAGAAGAGGAAGTTCGAGCTAAGGTAGGTGTTGATGATCACAGGATGAGTTGGGGCGGCCAGCAATATCGTGTCGCGCATAGTAGGAAGACCATGACAAATGTACTAATCTTGGCCTCTAATGAATTTAGTTCGAGCTAAATTGCGAGATGTATTTGGTTACAATGTGAACACGATTGGACTGAGTGTGTCCTCATCTAAGAGGCTACTTTCAGAAACGTCATTTGCTTTTGAAAGTTGAATGGAAGAGGGGAAGACAAATTGACATGGTCTTTCCGAGGGTCTTGTCCTTGCAGATTTATCGAACCAAGCCTTTGTCGTATCCATTCAGGAGCAAGTCTGAGACAAAGGAGAGTATAACAAGACAAGAGAAAGGAAGGATGAAACAGAACGAAAATCGAAATCCTGGAAGAAGCACACCATAATGAGCACGAAGAGAGCAGTGAAATATAGGGCGAAGGAGGGCACAAGTCTCAGCTGTCGTTTAAATCTCGTTGAAATTACAATACCGTAATGGTGATCTCATTTTCATCGTAATTGTGCTTTTTTGCAATTATAACTTGTTGTATCTTTGTCTAGTCACCAATAGTTTTCCTTTATGCTCACTCTACACCTTCACTCATTACTCTCAATAGTTGCATCTCTCTGTATATATACCTCCCTCTATCAACAATAAACATCTAGTCATTTACCACCACTCGGCCATGCAACATGGCGCAGTCGGTAGGATCGACTGCTGCCCTCTGTTGAGGCTCTCCCGTCCGAGGGATCGAGCAGGAGGCTCTCCCCATGAGCGGGATGGAGCAGGAGGCTCTCCCCATGAGCGGGATGGAGCGGATTAGCGCTGTGTGTGGATGGATTGCCGTTTGTGCCTCTGGATGAAAGGAACCGATGCCCACTGCCCCTGGATGAAAGGAACCGATGCCCACTGTGCCCGTGGATGAACGCGCCCGATGCCCACTATGCCGTGGATGAACGCGCCCGATGCCCACTGTGCCCGTGGATGAACGCGACCGATGCCCACTGTGCCCGTGGATGAAAGCGACCGATGCCCATTGTGCCCACGGACGAATCCCATTAGAACTTTGCCCGGGAGATCTTACTTCCCCGGATGTCTAGTCAATACAAACATTTCTAGTCATACCTATCATTGTAAATTGTTCCCGTTCTGGCTCCCCAATCCTCCCCCGGGAAGGGAGATGTTGTATCTTTGTCTAGTCACCAATAGTTTTCCTTTATGCTCACTCTACACCTTCACTCATTACTCTCAATAGTTGCATCTCTCTGTATATATACCTCCCTCTATCAGCAATAAACATCTAGTCATTTACCACCACTCGGCCATGCAACATACTGTAATAAGTTGCACATTTAAACTTCAAGTCATTATAAAAGGACTTAAAAGCTTATCTGCAATTAGGGTCTCCAGAATTCCAACCTTGTTTATTTTACTAACAATGGCAAACTGTTTTTTTTACGATGACTTGTATTCCGTTAGTGTCATGGGTGCATCAAGAACGATGTTTTTTTGGGTTGTGGACGACATTCCCCGAGAGAGGGAAACCATACTTTCGTAATGAAAGTATCATTCGGATGATAATTGGCCAAGATACCATCAAAGCACTTTTCCAGGGGTTGGTATGAAAAAGATAATAGCTTCATCGATTTAGTTTTGTTTGTACTTACAGTCGTTACTATCATAGAGACATAGTTACAGAGTTATAGAGTTTGTAACAAGTTTGTTTTGAATTGTCAAAGTTTGCTAGAATTGGATTTCAACTCATTAACTAGGTTTGTTCTCGGTAGATTGCTAAATTCCAAATCGAATAAGTTAGTTTCCAACTTCCTTATCCTTTCATATTTTCTATCATACCTTGCTATTGAGTATCTGATCCATTGGTAAATCAACATATATGTATTATTTTCAGGACAGCCGTTCAAAAGAAATTTTCGTTTTGATTTGGCCTGTCGATTAACTATTGAGGTCTGTTGGTGTAGTAATCTTCCAAATTGCGACGCCGTGTATCTGCCACATAAAATGGATCACTCCTTAGGCTTTCACCTATCAAAGTCAATGATTCGATAACAGATGCGGGCAGATCGGTTGTCGACGGTCTAAGGTGCAATGCTGAATTGTGAACGACATCAGTCAAGATTCGCTGGTAAGCTCTCTCTGTCTCTTCTCTCGATCTGTGACTGACTTTGCAGCTCACACGGTTCTCGGAGTTTGGAAGGGAGTTTCATTGAGAAAAACATGAATTGAAGTTAAGTGGAGGCTGTCAAGAGATCATAATGAGTTTCAGCCACATGTGAACTCTTGAAGCATCTTTAGGCCAATAGGACGACGACGACGGTGACGACGACGACAATGAGAGGGGAAACGAACGAGCAAACGAACCGTCCGAAGAACACAGTTAAAACGCGTCCAACATGTGTGAAACGATAACACATCGACGGACGCGCCTAATTTCACACAAAATCACACATGCACCCTGTCAAGGGATCTCGAAATGAAGAAGAGAACCTCCAGCAAAGGGGACGAGTCCCGCTTGGCTCTTTGGGATGATCGATGGCTCATGTTATTTTTAAGATAACCAATGACCTCACCAACACCTGCCAAGGAGAGATCGAGGGGAAACCACACCAATGAGCCACCACCCTCTTCTTAATTGTCAGGTGAAGGTGGGAAGAAATTTGTCGTGGTCCCCAAAGAAAAGAAGTTGGGACGGCCCAGACCTCCCAAGTACGTACCCACTGTTCGTTCGTATTTCATGCGATACCCAGTATTTGTTATTCTTTTGGGTGGGGTGACATTTTGGGCCGTATTATCATTCCCAGGGTTCTTGACTTGACTGGCTTGAAATCACTCACTCACCGACCAGTTCATACTCGTCTACCTACTCGTACGTACATGGTGGAAAAGATGTTGTTCTTGCGGCTGAGAACCGACCGAGATCCTATTATTCCGTCGTTCTGAAGAACTGAAGGCCAGATCAGTTTTCACACGGATCAAGCCGCCGCCGCCGCTGCTCTTGTTTGACTAACCCATTCCAGAGCTGACCCATAAATTGCCAGATTTCTGTCACTCCCGCCGCCCCATTCGCCAAAGCCCACATGCATCACGACGACAGTCCGATTGTGTGCTTCCAGATTCGAGAGGGCATTCCGAAACGGATTATGCTGTAAAAAGCAGACATTTGTTCATATGTATTCATCCATCCAGGAGGAGAAGGAGGAGGAGGAGGATCTTGAGGGCAGTCCCACGAATGCTTTAAGTGGATGTTAAGGGTGTTCTGGGTTCCTACTTGGGATGGACGGGCGTAAGGACGGATGGATGGATGGATGGATGGATAACAAATTTGGCGATGAGGATAATCATCATCCTCATGGTGATGCGAGCGAAACATCTTGGGTGGCTCTGGGAGTTCCTCCCATCTCGTATTCATCTTGTCTTCTTCGGCTGTGGTACTGTGTCGTACCGCAGACTAGGCTCTCTGCTATCTACTGTGCATACGACTATACGTACTCCTAGTCTAGTACGTACATATTTGACTCTTTGTCAAGTCAAGGCGGGCGTGGGAAATCTCAACGGAGTTCAATTACATTACAAACTTGATTCATGCATGTTTCACCATTCACCAGGAGGCACTTTCAACCACTGCTTTCAGCTCCCAGAATGAACTGAAATCAATGGGATGATGGCTCTTTGAACGTGAAGAGGAATCATGGGTGAGTGACAAACATTTCTTATCAGTTCTTTCTTGGCTCTGGGGTGGTCCAGAGTGGGTTGCTCGGTGGTTGATAATACCAACATAAATAGGGATGGGCTATTTATGGCTCCACACTCGCCACAGATTCTCGGTATCGATGGATTACATTTTCTCAAGCACTCCTCCAAGCTAGTTGTTGTTGTGTTCGTTTGTTGATTGCGGGGTGATGAACGAACTCAAGAGAGCGTTGGATTCCCGCCCCCTGAGAATCTTAAGGTTGAGAACGGATATCGAGGTCGCGGGAACACCCACACTTTTTAAGAGTCTCAGAGAAACGAGATTTCCTGCTCATTTCCTATTCTCAGGACCTCTTCCCATCGAGTGGGTTGGTTGGCCCGATTCAAAAATGAAGAGAAAGAGAAAGAGAATGCTCAACCAACTCGCTTCAGTCAGTTCAGTCGAGGGTTCCCATAATCAACATCCTCCTCTTCCTCCCGTTTTTCTGAAGCCAGAAAAGCGGAAGCCCTCCCGCAAAAATCGCTAACAAACGAACGAATGCAGGGCATTCGAATGCAAGAAGGCATGTTGGTTGGGTGGAATGCGTATCGCACAACAACAAAAAAAATATCCATTTGAGAAGACCGGACATTTGCACATGAAATCTATTCGGCCCAAGACGCAACTTGTCGGGATGTCGTCATTCGTGCTTTGAGCTGCGATGGCAAGGTTGAATAACATGATCTATGATGGTCCAACAATTAGGACAAAAATATATAATAAAAAAATAGATTGTGTGTTCTAAAATCAGGGACTCTTTGCCTGGTGAGCACTGATTTTGCCGGTTTGAAAAAAAAGATTGAGCCACGGAGTCTCAAGTCTGAATTTGAATATATATGACCGTATATTTCTTATGCGTTTGGGAGGGTGAGACTTGTAGCCTCTATCACAATGAAAACAGAGAGAAATAACATATCGATGACATTGACAACAACACCACCAGGAATAACAATAAGCCGACCTCAGGATCGAGAATGGTCCCGGTTTCGCAGGGTCAATACATACGCCAACAGATCCGATCGTCCACTGAATGAGGCCAGATGCATGAGGGTAAAGCCATCTCGATTGGAGAGCCTTGAGTCCGCACCGTATTGCACCAGACATTTGACCAAGTTCAAATTGCCTTGTACACAGGCCTCGTGAATGGGGGTGTCTCCGAACTCGTTGAACTGGTTCACGTCCAAATCCTCGGAGTGTTCCCGCAGAAACATCTCGATCTTGGACAAGTCACTGACACGAAGGAGAGCTAGGAACTCGTTTTGCAGTCCCACATCCACGTGGGATTTGTGAGTGGGTCTGACAACACACCCTTGTGGGACCGACAGAGTGGTACAGGGACTCAGGGGTTGCAAAGCTTCGTGGTAGATGGTTGGGAATCGAGGCTTTTTATTAACAAAGGCTTCCACTGGTGGGGTATACACTTTGGGCGGGTAGCCAGATTCATTGGAGGATTCGTCTCCGTCAGATGAGGTAGACATTGGGGAGGGCGGTTCGGAGAAGGCGGGCGAATACACTTGGCCTTGGAAGGTGTATGTGTCGTACATGATGAGCAATTATTTCTTGGATGGATCGGGATGAAGTTGGTTCGTGTCCAGGAGTTGGCACCTTCCGTCCTGTTCACTCGACGAGTCGACACCAACTGATGATCGCTTGGAACTGTTGGAACTTGGCCAGAAGTTCGAAGGAAGATCTTCTTTTCGTCCTTTTCGGTTTTGCTTCCTCTGTCCGAGCGATTTTCGATTCTCACGCCGAGGCTCGACGACTGCTTTTCCAACGGCCTCCAAGGAGCTCTCGGGCCGTTTAATTCCTTTTTTCCCAAAGGCGCGCCCGTGAGAATATCTGCTTCAGGCCGGCGCTCTTACCTTTCTTTCCTTGACATGATATTCCTCTCATTGATGATGTTGACTGCATGCAGTTAGCGCTAATGCCCGCAGTCCTGGCACTGCCATTTATGTTGTTACTGTTGTTGCTTGTTGTTGTTGTTGTTGTTTCAGGGCTGACGGTGGAGGTTTCTGGTGGTGCTGCTACGGTTGTGGTTCGTCTGTTCAAGCCCTCATGAGCTCATGTGGCATTCCATCGGATGATTATTACAATGATAAGTGGTGAGAACTGACTTGAACCCTGGGAAAAACGAGCGCTTTCGGGACAAGACGAGAACAGACAACAACAGTAACAACAATAGTGAAGGTAACAACTTGGCCCAAGGTAACGTTGAGTTGGGACCCAAAACTTGAAGTATGCATCGAAGAATGGACATGGTCAGGATGACATTATCGATGCATGTATGTATCAACTTACGCAGGCATTGTTTGCAATACTTTCTGTGAAGATCGAATTACTTACTGGCTTGGTAGACGCACAGTATGTAGATGCTTTGGTCTTGGTTAGAACATACATTAAAAGCCACATTTGTTTACCTATTGCACTAAAAAGGAAGGCAGATAAAAACAAAACAAATGAGGCTTGCAATCGAGATACTTGCAGATTCAGAGTTCATGCATTTTCTTTCGTTACAATCTTTGATCAGATTGAAGTCTTGTTTACGCATTAATTGGATGATTGAATATTATTTCATGGATTCCTGGATATTCTTACAATGAGATCGAATTGGTAAAAGCAAGGGGCAAAAGTGGCTTGGAATGAAGGGTGTACAGTTCTGCAGCTTTTGTTCAGCAGAATTTGACTCTCAGATAATGACCAATCTCTTTCATGTGATACTCATATCCCAATTTGATTGCAAGAAGCATGTGTTCTTTCAGTGAAGAGAATCATGACCTCTTCTGACCTGGTTGCCCAGATAGGTAAATGCGGCTAATGGCTGCCTCTTTGGGCTGGTTAAGAGGTCAAAAGGGGCCCCTCTCTCTCTCTCTCTCGGACAAAGATTAATTTTTGGGATCATTTATCAATTAAGCCCAGTCAAAATCCCGTCCCCTCTCCATCTCTGTATGCCCCATGAAACGGCCGAAATAAACAAGTCCCTCCCTGATGTGTGTTCTTGTCGTAATAGGTGACATGAAAGGCATTTCCATTGGCCGATCCCCGATCCTCGCATCGTTGAGAAGCCATGGGCGGCTAGTATATTGAGAAAGAAGGCTCTTCGAATGTGTTTGTCGCTGGCTTAATTAGGCTAAGAATCTCAGTCGGAGCATAGTTGTGATTACCATCTTTGCTCTCAGGGTCTACCTTTTGTACATGGGTAGTTGGCCAGCATCCATCTTTGACGTACCTCATCATGGGATGATCAAAGAGGGGGGAGCCCCAAAGTGTTTGTCTGTAAATACTTTCAGGGTTGGCTAGCTCGGCGGTCGTGAGGCAAGCACAAATTCTGCCCCATCATTAGAGTCGCTCTAGAAAAATCTCGAGTCATCTCACATCAAAGTCGGATCTCCCGCCAATGCTTGCTGGCCTCTTCCTATATTATGCCGTAGTGCCGTGAGTCCGTTTGCTTCCAAGGGGACCTCCTCGATCATGAGGACCCAAGACAGTCTCGAATTCTGAAGCTGAGCTCTTATCGAGCATATTTAGATAAGCCAAAAGTTGACGGACTCCCTCCGTGGATGGGCTTAATTCTCAGTCTATATTTTCACACGTTTCGGGAGTGGATGGTCGTCATTTGGGTACTTGAGAAAAGCCGAGGACCCAACAGCCGCAGCAGCCACGAAGATTCAACGAATCTGGTTATCTTTGTCAATATAGGTACTATGACTGAAAAAAATCCCCCCCCGTGTGAAATAGAGATAAAAGACGTGAGAAGATTAACAACGATGAACACCATGATGACGACTTCCCCTTCTTCCATTCCTTGCTTCCTTCGGCAGCACCCACCATAAAACTCTTTCTTGTTTTTTCACGTGAGAATATCTCACATTGGAGTCATTGGTGGATTAAAATACAATCTTTCACCAAAGCTTCCTCGCCAAAAGAGCATTAGCAATCGTAAACACTCGTCAGATTGACGTGGCTCTTCCACCGAAAATGAACATTTGGTCACGCCGAACTTTTGGGATGATTGAGCTTGAACCGCAAGAATATGAAACCATGTGTGATGTTTGTGGGTTATTACTTACCCACAACTCCTCTTCGTATTCGAATCTCTTTCTCTTCATATCCATTACCTTTATTTTGAAACGAAAATCGAACAATTCTCCACTTTTGAGATTCAAGTCCTTCGTGGTCCTGGACTTTTGTCGATTTTAAGCACTGTCGTTTGTAACTTGATGAGTGGCTATGAATCACATCGATCGCCATCTATATGCACTCGTATGTAGGTGTAAAATGAGAAGTCTATGTCTATGCATGGAGTTTGATCGTACACGGTGTCCAAGGATACCAGAGGCCAAGAAAACGCTAATTATCAGCCTTTCAGCAATTGTTCACCAAGTATTTGGCTGAGAAAGCGAATTATTCTCGCATGGCAGGCATGTTTTGTTCTCGAATTCAATGGGAAAATTGGGAATCTGTGACGGGTTTTCGAGAGACAAACAATTTTATTTCCTGCATGTGTGAATTCCCGGCTGATGTTCTCACATTAATTTGTCGACTGTGGGAATGAAGTTGTCGCTGAGAAGAGAAAAAAATCCCACTGGGAACAACGAAGATTGCCTGATTTCTGCTTCCCAAGATCCTCTGGCCCCTTTCAAGGTTGATCCCACTAAACCAAAGGTGGAGATATTCGAACGAAAACCTTCAATCGTAACATCCCTACAAGATACCAATAATGAATGGATCACGTTTCGATGATCGCCCCGCGGTGGGTTGTATAGGCATAGTGGAATAGATGTCCCTTACCCTCTGCTCTTTGGTGGGTTCATTTATCAATTGACGCCCCTGTTTTCCTGACTGACAATCTTGTTCGTTGACAGACAACCCCGGATCCCGGTTTCACGTCACGGATGCTCTCATTTGGAGCGATGTGAATGGGGAACCCAACACCATTTGCGCTGTAATGGCGGTCAAGGAATTTTTCCCAGGACGATACTTGGTCGTCGGACAGTTGGTCTCGAAATTGATCCTCCAACGTTCAAGCGAGCTCAATGGATCCATCCAATGCCCAAGCCAGCTCGTTCACTTGTGCAACCGGTTGTATGAGTTTGTGAGTGAGTGGGTGAGTGTGTGTCTGTATGTGTGTCACCCCTAACAAGACAATGTGTTGAGAGCTCTGTGAAGTGGACAGCCAATGTTACCGAGGATGATATGCTCCCCCAAATACGCTAATTGTAGTCTGGGTATAATTTATGACGGTTCTCTCCACTTCCACCACCAGGGTAGGTACTACAATTTAGTCTTACACTCTCTCAACGATCGACTGGGCTCGAAGGTTCTCTGTTCGTTCAGGGCAAGTCCTTCTTTCCGTGGTTGAGGAAATCAGCCATTGCATTTGGGAGCATCTTGAGTGCCCGATATCCGCCGATTTTGCATCACCCAGAGATTATCAATTTTCTCTCCGCTGGATTTGATGTCGATGTTGAGCCTGAGAAGATCTATTGGGAGTGTAATTTGGAGCACTACACAAGCCACTTCAATTAGGGACCAGAGAGCGAGGGGAGGAGATAAGATCAGTTGTTCGTTCATCTTTCAAAACCAACTGAAAATTGGATTTTTGATGACTTGACAACTTGGCAGTGACCTTCAGCACTACCGACCAACGCTCTTTCTTTCGCTCAATAGAACGACAACAATCATCATATCATGAGAAAAGAGAAGAGAAGAAGAGGCTTCTTAGCTTTCAGTGACATGGACTACAACGGAGGAATATCACCCACAAACCCAATTGGACTCCTCAAAAAGCTATGCAGTTTAAAGACACGGCGTCCCAGGGTTCAAATTTAAAGCGTCCTTTCTCAACTTTCATGACTAATTCCTGATGCCAAACCTTCACATACCTGACACTTGAAAAAAACACTGGAAAAAATAGAATAGACACTCATTATTACCACTCGCTCCGTAACTGACGACATGTAGTACATATGTAATGTTTTTGATTCCAATGTACCTCAATCATGATAATAATACACGGAGAATATCAAGGAATATTCATGTCGATTCTTGTCGATTCTGCCCAGTGTATTCAAGAGCTTCCCACAGGCATTTTGAGAGCTTTCAGGCTTGCTTGGCTTTTCCCGATTGGAGACGCTGGCTAGCGAGCTACGTTCCGGGTACGTCCGTCCGTCCGTCCGTCCGTAGTACGCTTAGACCGTAGTTAGGGATCGAAGGTTTGGACGTTCATGCACCATGGACGACAGTGGTGTCTTTAACCGTCGTTCCCACGTCGTCTTCTTCCAAGGAATTCGCCTTGGGATTGGTTCTCCAGGACTATGAAACACATCATAATGCAACAAGTCATGTGAGTGAGTGAGTGAGTGAGTGAGTGAGTGAGGAGAGAGGGCTCAAGAAATCCATCTCACGGGCTCTCACTAAAAACGCTACTTCCATCGTCGTTGTTATGATCGTCTTGAACAATGTTCTCCATCCAACGATTCTCATCTAACACAGTGGTGTTAATGATGCTTTGGTGGATGGAGGCACTTGGAAATAGCCAGGGCATTAGTCGTTCCTCAATTAAAGGAACGAATTACATTTACAGGTATTTTGGTCAAAAATAGTAATTCGTTACACAATCGTTACTCGAAAAAAATGTAATGGCGTTACTCGGTACAATTACTCTTACTCGAATTTTAGATAACTAATTTTTCACGGTTCTTATCCCATCAAGACCATTCTTCTCTAAAGAAAATGTGCTTTTGTCTCAAGGAGTCCTAATGAGTATCATCTGAAAATTTCGTTTCAACATTTTTTATTAACGAACCTTGGCATAATTGTTCAAAATGCATTGCAGTTTAAAGCTTTGAGAAGTCAAGACCGGATGGGATAATGATAGTTGAAGGTTTGAAACCATGTTGCAAAAGTCATGAAGGAAAACCAATGTTAGACATTATGAAGTCGGTAAAGCTTCCCTATAAGAAGTCTATGCCTTAAGTCGCGGAAAATGAGGAGCCTTTTGAAATTAGATGCATCATTGTCAACCTAAGGAGAGACTTTCCTTTCTTGACAATTGCACTGAATCAGCTCTTCAGTCCAACGGAATTTGATTGAGAGGATGTAAACAATAAAGTAGCGAGTACAATATCAGATTTAAAAACCAAGGACACCCTCAGAGTAGTTAAGAGCAAGCACGATTTTCAACTCTGGCTTTCTTTGATCGTAATATGCTAGATGGAATTAGCAATAAATGGCAATTTCTGTTGAGCCTGAGGCTTCCTCAGCAGTCACGAGATTAACGGAAATTCAAAGGCCATTCTGGAAGCTTAAAAAGGAAAGAGTAACGAGTAATTCTTTTAGTTTTTGGGTCGTTACAATTATACAAATTTAGAATGCAATGCAATTACAATTAGTTCCTTTTTAGAAAAAAGGAACGAATTACTGTAATGCCCTGGAAATAGATCCAACCAGATTTGAGGACACTATCTTCATGCTTTTGGTGATAGATTAAGACTAACCCAGCTCCTTGATTGCTCTTGAGCAACGAAGCCTTAACGAAATGGATCATTGGAAAGTAGTGAATGAAAAAAGGACACAATTAAAGTTATCTGTGCCTATTGGAAATACTTGGTCCCCTCCACTTTTTGACTCTAGGACATACGCACAGTGATTTCTTTATCATCGGATAACGGTTCTCAAGAAGCCTAAAGCAGAAATTATTTAGCATCACAACTTCTTTCGAATTGCTACTATAATGAGTTTTAGACCTTAAGAATGAACGTCTTTTGGCTTTTGAAAAGAAATTCTAAAGCGTCAAATGAGTTTCTCCCGGACAAACACGAAGTTGACACTGGTGAATGGTAAATCTCTATATTCAAGCGACAAAAAGGGATTGGAAGTGAGAACCTCAATCCCTAGGATCGCACACGGCATTCCAAGCTTCGATTGTCGTCAGAACATTTTCATGACGATATAGATATGTATGTATCGATTGGGCTGTCGAGTCCAGAAACCGATCTCTCAAAATTGGACCACGGCCCATAAGGCTAAAGTACCGCATACTTTCCGCATACTTTCCGCGACATTCCAGTCGTGTGTGTCATTTTTAGGCGAAATGTTTGACTGTTGACTAAAGCAGTCCAACACTCCTCGGAATCTGAATAGAACGATGCGGGATATTAACACAATATGCAAGGTATGGGAGCACTAGGAATTGTTTGAATTGGTAGACACATTGCTGGGACGATCGAGTAGTCAGAAGGCGAATTCACCAGCCCTGCCTGAGAAGCCAGCCAGAGCCCATGAAGAACGCCTTGCTTGAGAAAATGAAGAGGTAATTTGTAGACAAAGAAAACGATGAGATATTTGTGTGAATGAGGACTGGGAGCTTCTCATGGGAAAGAATGGCTGGTCAGTCAGACGCAATCCGCCACAAACATACTGAAACACAATCAACATTTCTCTAACCATCTCGATGCCCTCCATAGCTGGGAAAGTCATTGTGTTACAGAGCGAGAGACTTCAATCCTCTCCTGGGTTCCGTTGAATTGGCGAAAGGTTGATCCGGTCATTTTTTTCCTCAAGTTCTCACCATGTTTTCCCAACCACCCTCAAATTGTTGGGATGCGACCGAGCCATAGACTGGCCATCCTGTCATCCCATCGTCCCCATCCTGGTAATAGTTTCCAATTACCAACCCTCCTCCTCCGTCATATTATACCTCATCGAGTTAGATGAGGGGAGCCTCTTTCCGTCTTCGTATTTGAATGGACACTCCTCGCCATCCCTAACCACCATCCCCAACCACCACCACCTCCGAAGCAACAACAGCGGAAGTACCTGTTCTCATGATGCTAAAAATGGCTTTTTGATATGAACACTGTCCATCCAGGTAGGCAGGCCGTCAGCACTCCTTTGAGCCGGACTCAGAGGGGTCGAGCGAGCATGGACGTTCATGGGAGAAGGGGGGGGGAGGGGGGATTAGACGAGCCCAACGATGAAATCATGGGAAAAATTCGGTGCCA
The DNA here is from genome assembly GCF_007210705.1 of Tigriopus californicus. NCBI lineage: Eukaryota > Metazoa > Arthropoda > Copepoda > Harpacticoida > Harpacticidae > Tigriopus > Tigriopus californicus. Next base: position 15,471,800 of record NC_081449.1, on the reverse strand, counting down.
TACCCTGTGTACGTACATATTGTGCACTACACATGGAGTACGGACTACTGCATAGTTAGTGAGTAGAGCTTGGGGAGGTTAAGTCACTCGCCACCTCGATGGCGATGGTCACACCACGGATATTATTCGTCTCACTTCCTGGAAAGTTCTCACGCTGCTGGATGCAATGGAAAACATTTCTCACACCAAAATGCCACAGCCTCATTATTGACTGACGGACAAAGAGATTCAGAGAAAGGAGGAATGAAAGAGAGAGAGAGAGGGAGAGAGAAAAAAACCGGCAGAAAACATGTTCGTCTCTATTTCTAGTCAGTCACATTGTTTTCGGTACACCCGGTGAGGGATTGCTGGACTATCCTATGTACATGTACCCTTTGTGGAGGACCAGCAGCACAGCTCGATGACCTGAATTTGGGGCTTGACCCGGGTGAAGCCAAGTGAAAGTGCTTGTAAATTTGTTGCTCTTAACCTTTCGGGTGTGCAAGATGTTTATCTTCGTCTAGCGAACACTTCCATTTCCATCCATCCATTTCTCTTGAAACGGCAAGGCAGTAAAACCTGCGATAGATTTTGGGTCATTTCGGGAGAACAACTCACTTGAGAAGTGGAATATTGGCCTTCACCCACTCCTCATTTGAACCAAACAGGCCAATAGCTAACTAACTAACTAACTAACCAACTATCTTGGTGGTGCTATTTATTCCCACCAAATTGAGATGTAATCACTCTGTTGGCTGTCAATTAGTTGCTGGTTCTGGCTGCATTAGCACAATAATGATGATGATGAATCGTACACATCGTTTGCCAATTCCTCATTAGTCGTCTAGCAACTCTTCCTCCGATCCAGGATTCCCTCACCAATGCATATTGTGATGCGAATCGACACTGGTAAGGTTTTCTTTCCAATACAAGAGCATAAAAATCGAAGCTAATGGTTCCCCTCCCATCCGCCAATCCTCCCATCCATCCATCCATCCATCCGTCCATATAAGGAGCTCCTTGTCCAAAGAACGAACAAGAAAGGGCGGCCCTTCAAACGTTCAAATGTTGAACTGAAGAGTGAAGGCGTCAACGTCTAGAGAAAAGATCCCTCACATCCCCGAAAGCATCAGTCCAGCTGGCCATCCGTGGTAATAAGTAAGTGCAAGAGGCATCAGAGCGGATTCGCATGCAATCTTGGCCACCTATACGTACGTACGTACGTACGTACATGTCTGGCCGCGGCGTATCGAATCTCCAGGATGCTTGAGACGATGAGTGGCAAAGAGGATCGTGAGAAAAACCTGGAGAAAGACAGAAATTTGGAAGAGAGAGAAGAGCGTTTGAAAAGAAGTCGAAGAAGCAGACGAAGAAAGGGAAAGAAGTTGCACCCGTTGGTGGTGGTTTGGGGTGAGGAAATATGTGTAGCACTTGAGTCCGTCCCGCAGCACAACGATGCCTCCTTAGCCAATTGGTCACACTCCAATGCGTTTCAAGGGCTTGAGCAGCCATTTTCGCCCTCAGATGCGTGTCAAAGGGACGTTGACTCAAGTTTTCCTGCTGCTCATTGAAATTCAGCGATTTCCAGGTATTTCTTGATCGCCTTGATTCTTTCAGCCCCGCCATCACCATGATCATCATCAGTAACATCATCTATTTCAAACTGGATTGCTCGCTCAGTCATAGGGGTTGGTTGGGGCTGGAATCTTGATATCACATTCCATCCGCTGAGCTCGCATGATAAATGGGCTGGGCGATGAAAACTCGTCATTTGGTGCCATTAACTCGAACACTTTCCAAGTTGGCCAAGTTGGCCAAGCTGGCCAATGTGGCCATGGAAGCACCATCCAACAGAGAGCCATACCAGACAGTTGTTACTGCACGGAATGTCCGATATTGACAGCTCGAAATTCTTCAGAAGAAATATGAGTGCACTCGAATCGAACTCGGGTTTAAAGGATCAAAAGCGAGAGAATTGAGAACTCGGATGGGCAAGTCCGAACCATTGCTGCCCATAGATCTTAACCCTTTCATTGATATATAGTGCACGTGAATGTCGGGATACGTCGGGGATACGTGATATGGAAATTGAAAGGGGAAACATGGACTAATTCGATGAATAAAAAGCGAATTTGGGTTCCTAGGGTTCATCAATTCCTAACTTATCCACTCCAGGGTGCAGCTCATCTAAAACTAGGATGAACAACATGTCTAAATCCAAGCTTACGAAATACCTCCAATTTGGATCCCAAGTGCTCTTTGGAAAATAGAATAAATAAACCATTGAAGGTATGACAGAGCTCTCGTATTGGGAGAGGCTGGAAAGGTTGGGATTGTACGGTACGGTACGAAATATATCTGATATTGTACTTTAATAAACGCATTCATGGAGCCCCGACGTCCGTGAAATTAAGCCCTCGCAATTCTTGGCTAGTTAGAGCAATGAAGGCCGCGCCTATCCTTATCGGGCTCCTTCATTGGTCAATTTGCTTTCAACAAATATTTGTAGGGGGGAATATGTAGGGATTAATCCAGGATCATCTTTTCAGTCAGAATTGGACTTGTTTCTTATAAAAATTCCAGATCAACCCTAGATATATCTCTACGCATAACTCTGAGTCAATCCTAATTCGTTCAGATATCATATTCAGTAAAATATGAATTGTGAATCTTTCATCTAAAACTGGTGTGGATCACATTCCCAGTAGAGATATGGAAGTCCGAAAACAAGTATCAATCGATCGTCTTAGCCAGTTCTAGATCTACTCGGAGTTTGAAGGTACTCGAGGATGTCCTTTGGGTTGTCTGAATGAAGGTGAAATTGTAATGGATGGGTCGTCCGTGTCTGATTTGTGCTTGGTCTTGTTCTGCTCCTCCTGGGTAAGCATTCCGTTGCCAACGGACTCGTCATTGTCTGAATTTTTGGAGCAAAAATTCAAATTTTTCAGGCTCATTCCATTCTTGTTTGTTCACCTCCAAGATTCTTGGCGCGTTTCCCATGAGAATGGGCATAAATTATTACATCTGTCCAGAATGCTGGTCATCCCAAATTCCACCGAGCTCATCAGGAACCCGAATCGTTGGCCTAGGATTGAATTTGACCAGAATCCCGCACACATTGGGCATGAAACGTGCAGAACTATTTGCTGAATGTATGAGATGTACATTGTTGGCATGTCTGAAATGAAGAAAACGGAAAATCTCAAGGAGATTTTGGAGACTTCAACGACAACGAGCACAACGACAGCATCATCATCAATGGTATTCGCCGCATCCTCTTGATGATTTGAGACGGAACTCGTCATTGAGAGTGATTAAGACAAGCACACGGAGGAGAAAACTCATTATGAAATGTTTCAGAATCAGGTCAAATGTTGACGGAGGCTCAAAAAGAGGGTGAAAAGATGATTATTACCTATTCATTCGACTCTCAAAATGAGAAATAAATTCTCATCCAAATTAAAGCCCAATCACTACATACATCGAAATGGATTTGAGGAAATGACTGGAGTGGGGTAGTTGTTTTTTCGTTACTTGCATTATGCATTGTTATCCAATGCTCATTCTCTTGCCCGTGAGCAAGAGAGGATCAAAAATTAGGCCTTGAATGGAATGTCATCCAACCAAAGCCATAGACTCGTTCGTTCTCATACAGAGGGTTCAGCTTCCGCTCCGCCGCAATGGGGTAAGTGCGAGGGTAATTCCAACAAAACCCAGCTGGTAAAGATTTGAATTTGTGAAGAATGTCTTGAAATGCTTTTTTGGCACTCTTAACCCTAATTAAAAAGCAGGATTAACCTATTACGCTACACTTGTAAAGAAAATTTTTCTTGAAGGAAATATCAGTGACCACATTATTGCTTGAAAGAAAATTAAAATGACAAATATTGAGAGAACTAGTAGATTACTGCATGATCTAAGTTGATAAATTTACCATTTCCTACTTGCTTACATAACCCGCCCAAATAGAATCTTAACATTTCCCAAGGGTGTTCTACTTCTTAATTTAAAAATAAAAATACTATCATGGTAGAGTGGTCCTCTGACATATAAACTCTCATAAAACGAAAAATAGTTCGAGGACACGATGGGTTCTAGGCCCACTCACAGAGGGAAACTAATCTAATGAACTGAGCCAATTGATGCAGGCAAAAAAACACATGATCATACAGGGAACTTGCCGTACCGATTAAAAACGTTATTCAACGAAGATATCAATCACAAAAATAGTTTGACAGTTGAAGCTTGAACACCCCTCTCACAGGGGTCAGGACAGTACATCTTGACTTTATATTGGGCATCACGGTGGATGTCCCTGAACTTTGCAATCCAAGGCGACGTAAAGATTCCTTTCAAGACGGCCTGTCACTCTTACAAGTGTCTAAATATGGTCAACCCCTGTATCCTGGTTTGGGTAGCTAGCTGTTCCAATTGAGTAGATTGATCACAATTGCCAATGTTTAGAATCACCAGAATCATGGGAGTTGAGCAAATCTGGCAAGTCGGAAGACTTACCCCGACACGACAAGCAACTCAGTTTGTTACGAGAGCTAAGAAGGAACACTTTTCCACACAATCGCGTCATCATGAGATCGTTTCAGGTAAAGTCAGCAACGTTTTTCCCCCGTCATACGTAGACTTCTTACATCCTCTGACCTCTTTGGAAAATGGTCAAAATACCTCAGGTTATTTTCGCCATTGTCGTCCTCGTGGGTCTGTCTTTCGGACTTCCCCAGGGTCGTAATCAACCCCAAGCCGGTGATTTCAACACCGATCAAGCATCTGATCCCGAGTCCGAACTCCAGGATCCCATCTTCGCCAAAGAGATTATTCATTGCCAAACCAAGGAGGTGATCTACGTCAACGAGGATCAAATCGACGCATTTGTAAGTGCATAAGTTCATATCCGGTATTATGTTGATGGACTGCTCTTACTTGACATGATTTGTCCACCCTCAGGGTTGTCTTGTTGGCCCATGTGGTGATAAGGTCTGTCCCAATGGTGCTGTGGGTGTGGGTCAAGATCGGGCTACTTTCCGGGGCAATCAAGGACCCCCTAACACGGGCTCCAATGGCAATGCCGGTCCCATTGACCAAGCTGGACGACCCGTGGACCCAGCTGCCGTCACCTACTTGAAACAGATTGAGGCCTACAAAGCCTGGGAGTTGCAACAAATCGAAAATAACAAAAAGATCATCGGCTAGAAATGTACAGAATGTGTTCACCGACAATTGGGAGATATTGACAATCTCGTGAACCACCCAATAAATTGAATCTCGTAAAGATGCTCAAGAAACTTTTGCTTTGCATTCCCATCTTTTATTCCAACAAAGAGGTTAGGGTTCAAAGGTATGGTCCCAATGTATACAATATAGTATTTCGCCCTTTTCAGTGTGTTGAATGACGCATTTTTTCCTCATTACTAGGGCGGGTAAAACCATTGCAGCAAAAACGACCAAATATTTAAATTGTACTTAATCGAAAAAGATGCAAATATATAAAATAAAAGATATTGATAACTGAAACACTATACGCACAAGTAGGACTTAGAATTTCTGTTTCTTCTACATTATGCACATTTGCCTTTGACTTTGGTTACATAGTATTTTCTGGCCTCATTTTGCGTACTCCAGTTCTCTAGATGGAGAGTAAAATATCACTCCAGTGTGACTAGATTGTTACATTCCTCAAAATGGGATTGATTTGACCTAAGATGAAGCTAGCTAGTCCACGCCCACCTTGCTAATTACTTACATTTTCCACCAATCCACCAATGTTCAACTTTCTTCTTGGTTAGAGGTCTACTGGAGTGATTTCCAGAGTAAGAGGACGTGTCAAAGACAAAGGGATCTAACTCTCTTTAAATATTTGAAACCGTATAATGAAAAAGTCACAAATATCTAAGAAAGAGCTGTTTTGAATGATGCCTGTTAATGTTGTTTGATGTATTTTTGCCGATGGCTAACGGCAATAGCAGGAAACGGCAACCGAAACTTTTGCCATGCTGTAAATATTTTCTATTCCTGTTGTAGACCTGCACTCGGTTTGTTGTAATGTAAAATGGTTTTGAACCATTTGCGTGATTTTAAAACTTGAGCACTAGATTCGATTCTTCATGATCTTCTCGTCAATTTTAACATTTTTGTAAAAAAATCAACGCCCATCTGGCAAGATTGTATGTGAGTGCATATGACAGCAGCAAAGTATTATGAATAGGCAAAACTGAATAGGTAGTTTGAGCAAAAATGTCCGTTTTCGCAATTATGATTTACATTCGCTCCAGTTTGTAACGCTCAGTAATGAGACAAAACCTTTTTGACTGGACCTCTAACAAAATAAACCTAAAAACACTTTTCAGTTTCGAGGAAAATTGTTTTGAGCCAAATTTCCGATTTTAAGCTTTTTTGCCCTTTAAACCTGCCATCATGGGATTGATCCATCCAAAAACCAATATTATTTAATGAACAAAAGCACCCGAAGCAATAGCAAAAGACTCCATTAAAAATTAAATCTCATCTATCAATGTCGTCTTAATACAAATCACTGCCAGAAAGAATTTTCACTTTCTTGTGACGAAAATGAAGAAACTCAATGGATATCGCAGAGAGTACAATTGCGTGCTCAACATTTTGCAACAGAAAAAATGCTACAAACGGGGCTAAAGATAAGAATCTTGTCCGCGCACTAACTGACTTTTTTCATTTTTACAACCTGTTTTTTTTTTTTCATTTTCACACCATCGTACTTTTACATCTTGTTTTTGTATTTCACATCATTTTTGGTATTTTCTCACCTTTTTTTTGTTTTTCCCAAATTGATAAAATCATTTCGGCCATAAGGGCACTTTTTTTGAGGTCTAGGTTTAGATGTCAGGTGCAAATGAGGCTGCATCTGTTCAGCCATTCTGAGTTTTGTCATAAATTAACTTGTGACAAAACTCAGAGAGGGTTAACAGATGCAGATTTGTCATATTTTGCATCTGACATCTAGATACGGGAAACATGAAGAATTTGACGGTTTTATTTATTAAATCACTAACAAATAGTCCATTGAAAGCCAGTCAAAATCGCAAAGTAAAATCGACGGAAAGTCAAAAAAGGGACCCATCAACCTCAATTACAAAAATAACTTCCACAGTCCTGAGACTTTGTGTCAATAAAATATCGGTACCAGGCGGAAAATTTACTTTGCAACCTCAACCCCTTAATTTTGACAAGCCGACGTCACATCTGGAAAGAAATCATGTGCTTCGAAGATTGCTAACAACTTAATCATCGCTGGAGCATTGTCTTCATGCTAAAGCGAGGGATTGGCAATGTCTTCTGCAAATACTGATTGGTCATATCACAAAATATGCATTAAACAACCAGCCTCGACGATCAAGTACAAAATTTGAATTACCACTTTTCACTTGCAACATGCAAAACACATCGTATGAAATAGTTTTAAAATAAGTCTACAAACTGCTCGCGAAAACCTGATCAAAACGCTAAATATCTGGCATGGATAAGTTGATTCAACCTCTGACCCGGCAGCTAAATTATTTTAAAATTTGCTCGAGGCAATAGCTATTTTCCGTAAGCATAATATATTTTTTTAATTGGCAAAGCATCAGTTCAATTGTTGAAGTGGTTTAATTTGCAATTAGAATTGCATGTCATTAAACTGTAAATTAGTTTCAGTGACAATTACTTTTCCTAAAATGTAAATGGCTAATATTTTAGGACTATTTGCCATAATGGACATACTTCTACATTCCTGATGGATGGAATAGGTATTTTTTTTCTAAAATATGCCGAATAAACAAACGAAAAATGCAATCCATCTAGTAAATATTTGCAAAAAGACTAATAACCAAAATGATTTTTGGCTTTAAATTGAATCCATCAAGATCCACGATGCCTGTAAGTGCTTATTACTTATTGCTGAAGGGTTATTTGTCCCAAAAACCTTAAGTTTTTCCGTTGTTATGAGAAAATGAACAATATTAGGACCACTTTGGAGGTCGGAGAAGGAACGAGAAGCGAGTTATTTTAGGGTGTCTTGGGTCATTACAATTGCCTCATTTCGAATGTATTGGGATCATAGTTTCTTTTTCGAAAAAAGGAACAAAAACAACAAATTTGTTACACGTAATTTCGTTCTTACTACCCTGAAGAGTCATTGAAACTGTACAAGCATGCCATTGTAATTTTTTTTCAAAGCCCTGCATTTCTGATCTGATATTGTAAATGACCGAAGTGTGAAGAGCCTAAATACCCCTGAAATCCAATACAATATGTGATCAGCGATCGACTATCAATATATGGGAGATCGGCAATTGCGGTTGAATTGAAATGACATAATTGGTTATTGAAAATTGTTTAAGTAATGGTCTCGAAACATTTTAAGGAACATTTTGAAAAAGGAAAATATTGTGGGACGATTTGGTCTTCAGCATTAATACTTTTTATAATAGCTCCAGTCATTTGCAAAATAATTTTCATATGTAACCAAAAAGAGTCACGTGCTTCAATATTGTATTGTAAGCACATTACGTTTGTCAGTTATGTGATCGTTTCAACTTTGAAAACATCAAGATATGCTAAATCTTGATTGGGAAACTCAAAAAAATGGTAAAAGTTGTGAACTTAGGACTGAAAAGGCATTGTTTATGTCATAGTTATGTTGTCTGCATTGCAAAATATTGCATCTGATAAAAGTGGGTAAATATCCATTTTTTAAGTAATCATTGGAGATTGGATTTATAATAGAGATTCAGATTTTCTTTTTGCTTTTGAACAAAATAAAGAAATGTGTTTTGGCCTATTCTTCTTTGCTAAGGATGAAAGGCGACCTGAAACCTTGAGGAGGTGCAAAAAGGATCCCAGATAAGTTAGTCAAAGATCTTTGACTTGGAAAAATGCCCCGGCTTACTTGCAGTGGTGCAAAAGTTTCCCATGTTTTGAATTGGACACAACTTCCTTTCATTTTTTTCAAAAACACTTGAAATTATTGACATGCTCATTCTAACTCTCATATTGCAAATAAACCCTTGTTGTCTAGACTCATTCAAAATTTCGTCAAGTGGCAAAAAGGTTTGAACAGAGTATGGAGATGAACTTCTTGTTCTTAATCAGATAATCAGTCGATTCAAACGCAAGTGAAAAACGAATCAACTGCAAACATGAAATCGTTTGGCGAAAGGAAAAGCAAAATGTTCCAAAATGACGGCCTCACAGAGGGACAGTGCAAAGTAAGGTACTATTACCAAATGACCAAAATAATATACCTCAAAGTCAAGCTTGTCACAGATGCCAATTCATTTCTCTCTATTCTTTCCCCGATTTCTTACTCATGACCTTCCAATTTGCATCATGGATGGCTATCTCTCTTTCTCTCTCTCTCTCTTTCGCTTTTCTCAGCTTCGTGGGTTGGTTGCCAGGCAACCCAAGATTCATCGTGTTCGTGTGCCTCTCAAATGTTCCGGCAAAACCCCGAATTCGCACTTTTTGTGCTCGTGGACATTTCCCGTTAAAACATGGAAAACCCCCTCCTCCACGTACCGCCCACTCACCTCAAAACAAACTCTGAGCCACATCTCTGGCCAGCCTCGCTTACCTTATTCCTCCTCTACGTACGTGTATAATAATAAGGGAGCACGAGTGCGGGAAACAGGAGAGATTGAGGGAGCACTCACCCACACAGCTGGAAAGGGCAAGATGTTGTTCCAAAGAGCGAGAAAGGGACGAGAGGACCCGTGAAGCACCGGAGTGTTGTGTTCCAAAAGACGAGTCAAGCGGATCATCCAACTCGAGAAGGACGAGGAGGACGAGGAGGGTGAGAAGAAAGAGGAGAAAGAGGAGAAAGAGGAGGACGATGAGGACCAACAGCCGGAGACGCCAGGGACTCGGAAAGGAACGGGAGAGGAACAACCACTACCAAGGTGGATGGATGGATGGATGGAGAAATCAACAGTCGGATCAGTTTTCAAAGACGAGTGTCTCCACACACAACCACAAACGAGTCAAGCTCCATCCAAGTGTTACATTGCTTTTGAAGTGTTGCAAGATGATGGCCTTCTCAGGTGCATGAAGAAGAAGCATATCGACGGTACGCCAAGGTAAATGTCTAATCACCCCTCAATTGTTAACTGAAAAAAAGTGAATGGGTATTTTAGCCTCGATTAACATATTCAATCAATCTCCAAGTGCATCTTTGTTGTCGGCGGAGTGATCCTAATCAAACCTGTCACCTACAACAAACTCCCCTCTTCTCTGGATTTCTCCCCGAAAACGACCATCCAAAAAAATCACTCCGTCATTCAGCGAATCTATTCCGACTATTCTGACCAAGTAAAAGCCATCTTTGAGCTTCCATTGAGTATACTGTATTGATATTGAATAGAGTGCACACACACACAGATCAACCCTCTGATCTTCTTGAGTTATTGGAGTCGAGCCATATTCTCAGATCACAAGTATTGGACCCTGTGGCACAAGAAACCAACTCACTTTTTCTCATTCTACGACCATACTTATTGAACAGGTTCAAGCATCTTTCTTTTTAAATCAAGAAAAAGAGACACAAAAAGGTCGCGATTGTTCTAATGGTCTGAGCATTGTTACTGAATAGGCAAAAGAGCACATGAACTTTCTCCCACAGGGACCGGAAAAAAAGGTACGAAAGCACTCGTATTTGAAGGGTTTATCGACTTAGTGCAGGGCAATATTTCTTATCGAATGCTCAGACTCAGGAGAAATGAAAAGATATTCGTTTACTTCTTTTCCTGATTCCTGCACACAAGTGGAACTCATCGATCTGGCAGGGAAAATCATTTTCATTTTTGATAAGAAGTCCATCTGTCGAGTTCAAAAATCGGAAATGAAACAGAGGAGATGGGAATCCATGTACACTGTCTGCGAGGGATGGACTTTCCGTTGAAAGTCGCTTTAAATATTCAAGAACCAGACGAATGAGAAATTGGAAGCTGTTTACGTATGAAATGGAGCAAAAGGCACATTAACAAGAAGATCAGCTTCAACAGTTTTTTTTCTACTAACAGCCCTGTTTGGTCCAAGTCATGCCGAATGTGTCGGTTGCTACTACCTATTCTGGAATTACTTGAAATGAGGCCGTAATGGCACTCTACTCACACTGGAAAGTACCATTTTCAATGCCGCTTTGAGAAGAACAATAGTTCATCTTTTCGTCGAGAAAATAACCGTGCTCCAGTGGAAATAGCCCTCCTTTCGCCGATGAGAGTTGAGACTGGTGAGGGAAATTGATTTTCTTTGCTCTCTTGGGTCAAGACTCAAGAAGGTTCGAAACTCACAAGTACTCAGAACACTGAAGCAGTGAACATACACTGTACAGTGTATAATAGTAGATGACCAGGAATTTTTGAGGATCTGACTCTCAGCCTTTGTCGTCCACTCTCATAATAGGGTTGTTTTCTCCGTGAGAGAGCTTATCCGACAATGGAGGGGGATATTGAGTTAATACGAAAGGAGGCCAGACCTTTCAGACCAAAAATTGGTCAACTTCACCTCATCGCTTTTCGACATTGCTCAGATCGCCCAATGTGTTTTGAAACTCGGAGAGCAGACTTGAAGAAAAAAACCCACCGGAGAGACAAAAAGCCAGTTTGATGGATAGATGGTTGTTGGCATTTGAGATTATGCGGGATTCATTGTCGGAAGGCGCTTGGTTATACGGTCTGATCTACGGCGTGATAAAAAGATTCATTTATATCTGCCTGGGAGCCTTTTACACCCTGCTGGTTTTATTAGGCAAGATTCTGTTAACCTGAAATCACAAGTTTCCAACCGAACCAAGACAATAGGTCTCGAAATTAGGGACCGGAACCTTACTTCTTCACACTTACGTATTCCACAAAATCAGCTTATATATCCTTGGTTTTTTGGTGTCGTTCTTCTGACTTGTCTTGGTTCAAACCCATTTTTCCGTAACTTCTACTTTCGAGAGCAATTGTAATTCATGGCCCGTCTTTGTCGTCATGAGTGTGATGTTGTTGGCAGCCAAATTGGATTGTACGGGCGGAGTCTCTCGACGGGTTTAAGTGAACGTACTTATGCACCAGCAAGCAACGTGGTACAGAATACTGTACAATGTACGTACTGTAGGCACAGGAACTACCACATATTTCGAGCTAGGGTGCGAAATGAAAATGGGTCCTGAAAGATTCACGAGGCTGTGTTTTCACCCTTGGTGGTACCACCAACGCTATCAGCACCCGAATCACTGAGGGGATCATCCATTGCCCCATTGAATCTGTATATCTCTACGAAAACGCGATCCAAAACCTGGAAGCCCAAGCCATGCTTTTAGGACCTAAGTAGGCACATTCTTTGTCACGAGCAATGGAGTCACAGTGGCATGAAGACTAATATTGACTCAAAGGTGTGTTCCCGGTATTTCGAGTAGTGGTTTTTGAGTCTTGACACTTGTTCCAAAGATCATACGCATCATTGAATATTCCTGTCCTATCGAGGCAAGAAGAAGAGCCACCATCGAAAACACCAATATCCTCGTCATACATGGCTGTATATGGCACCATGTACGAACATACACGGGGTGCCCATTTGTACGTAAGTCAACGCTCATACTTGTAAGGCGGCGAGAATTCTTTCTCAAACCCATCCTGTCAAGTTGCCGTATGTGCGTATGTTTTTGAGCTCGTTTAGAGCCAGAGGCACAGGGTATAAGGTTATTTAGCACCCCTCCAGTCCAGTACGTGTCTAGTATGTTGTGCCAGCGTTTGGGTTCTTTTTCGTTCCCGTTCCTCACTCCGCCTCTTTTCACTCTTTGTTTAGTGGAGCAATACCACCATTCATCGCCCGACGGGTGGTTCTTGTTCAACAATCATCACGGATAGAGATTAGAAAGAGGAGTGACGAGCCACCCCAGGGCTGCTCATTTGGATTTGCATCCACACTGGTCCGCCCAGACCGTTAAATTCAATGCCACCAACATCTTATGGAAATTTCCATTTCCGACAGGTGTTGGGAACAGCGCCCTCTTGCGTTAGAATCTCGTCCGCAATCGATTACAAATTGTAAGACATGGTTGGATTGAGAATGCCAATATTTAGATAATTGATTTCCTCCGTCATCCTCTGACGTGCACTTGCCACCCTAAAGGGCCATCAGGCAGCGGCAACCCGGTGCCAATGAACCATACATATGCGGATTGTGTGTGGGGGGGAGTGGGGGGAATGAGAGGAGATGCATTGCATCGACGACGATCACATTTTGGGATGGATGAGCATTGCTGACGCTTGTGCTGCTCAGTCGGGTTGGGTGACGTTGCTCGATCCCGTGGTGGCAAGCGTGCGCCTTCGGGAATCGACAACAGCCAGGATGGCTGAATATGTGGACATGGATGTGTCACCAGGGAGCCGTGAAATTGAAGCCCGGCTAATTGAACATGGAGAATCCGATGGAGCCGAGCACCACTTTGGTTTTTTTTTTTATTTCATGGTGCTTGTGGTTTTTTTCCCTCTCTCCTTCACTTTTTCGTTCTTCCTACCCCAATTGTGGCGAGGAAGCCGTGTGCCCATAAATGAATAGATTTGATGTACAGAGCCATCATTACCCGAGATACTGCTTTGATGATCCTTCTCCCAGTATCGTGTATGTAGTGAGTGGGTAGTCGGCCACCAGTTCATCAGTTCATTTATCAGCGACCTCTTTACTGGGATCATTTAGCGGAGCAAAAACAATTTCTAAATTGTTTCCTCTCCGGATATCAATGAACCAAGTCCACGAGATTGTACCTAGTGCAGTGGGCGGGAGAAAGAAAAGCAGGAAAAATAGAAAGCGAATGGCGTGTGTTGTTGGCCCAACTCATTGGGGGGATGGAAATTTATCTAACAAGCCTTGGGGCACCACGTTATCACTCGCTCTCTACTGCGTACCATACCGAGGGCTATCTTGGGCTTCATCAAATGAAAAGATCCCTAGAGATCCTGGAAAGAAATATCTACCATCATCACTGGTTATCTTGTCCAAGTTGTGAAAACGAAAACCCTCTGTTTCGTTTCACTGGACTTCTCCCCCCCCATTGAAAAAGAAGCAAGGCCATTGAAGGTGGTAACTCATCTGGATTTGTGCCATGCCAACCATATTGGTCCACTGCAATCGCTCTGGTTTGCAACTGGTGCGAATGCCTAGACTCTACGCTTGTCTAGATCGGGGCACAAACAAAGACGATCGAGTTAAACCACCGTTGAACGAGCGTTTAAAAATACGCCCCGCTCGTCGAGAGTCCAAAAAGGAATTTGAAAATTGTTCAGAGGTTTTCTACATCGGCGTTGATTTCTGGGAGTCTAATTCCATACGTGAGGGTAAAAAGAGGCTCCAAGAAAACCAGAAGAAATCACGGTGAGGAGAAGGGAAACCTGGATAATGTGATCGTTCTAGTACTGTGTGGGTGCGGGTGTATATTTGAGTCGACCGTGATCATCCTTTTACTACGTACTCGTCCACTTGATGGAGTGCTTTCTCGTGGTTGAGGAACATCGAGCACGAGTAAAGAAAAGGGGTGTTGGTTCTTGAAATGAAGGCTTTCAAGTAATTGAATGCTGCCACATTCGAGCAGCCCTTTTCAAGACAACCATCCTCAATAGACCCAAGTGAGATGAAGGGGTGGTTCCCTTTCAAAACAGCCCTATTTCCATACATTGGTCCTCACAGAGTGCTCTACTATGTTAGGAAGTGATCCCATCGTCTCAACAGGTTTTGGGCCTTCGGCGATCAATACGTTCTAAGAGCCCTGAGAAGCTCGCTTTTTCTGAACTGAATCGACACATTCTCCCGAGTAAGTGTTTGCATTGGTTTTGATTCCCATGTTTTGATACAAAGGCCACTGGGTTTTTGAAAAAATATTCAAAATATTTCTGCAAAGACAAATGAAACCTTGCTCACCATACATAAGTCGTAGCATTGAGAGTCCTTTCTCTGGGATTTCCATATCATAGGGTTGGGATCTCTCTGGAAACATGGGCATAACCCGTCTTTTTCTACATCTGTGCACAATGCATCTACCTGCACCCTTTTACTACTCAAGGGCTCTTTTGTCACCCATTCTTCTGTAAAAGGCCAGTCAGGATTGAATAAGCCTTCAATTTGTGTGAAAGTTGAATCTATGAATGAAAGACAGGCTGGGAATGCGAAGGTGGACGAAAACAGATCCATCTTTGTGACCCATTCGCTCACTCATTCACTTGTTCATTCGGGAGGAACGGACTCACTCACCTCCAGTTCCAAGACACCATCGATGAAGGCATCAACTGGCTGGGTGGTGTGCGAGTGAGTGAGGGGGGGGAGGCGTGGCCGTGTCTCGATACAGATCGAACTGTAAATAGAAGGGAGAAAAAAAATCTTGAACAAACACCCCGACGACAAGTTTTGATCGAAAGAAGTTCGCTTCAGCAATTGCTAAGCAAATAAACGGAGACGACGGATGGGCATATATATACATCAACAATGTACACACACACTCGCCATCGCGCCTCAGCGAGGTGGACGGATCAAATTTTGATCTCATGTCTAAATTGAGTGGAAAGATCAATCAAGATCCTACTTCGACGTTGAGTAGTACATGTAGTACAGTGGTGCAACACCTCTTTCCCGGGCTTCGTTGTAAACATGGGGCCAAAGAGAGGTGGAACAACAGGAATTTGCTCAAGAATCAGCCACTTGTTTTTTGTATCAACAAACATACATACATACATACATACATACATGCCTATATGTCAATGCGTTTTCTTCGTAACGAGGAGGTGGATAGGATTGGCCGATAAACCGCGGGTAGTAGTGTTGGCTCGGCAAGACTCAACTCTTTCGTTCGTCAACACTTGAACAACTATTTACCTAATTTACCCACCAAGGTAGCTAAAGAGGGTCTCCATTGAGAAAAGACCTGTTTAGAGCTAGCTAACAAGGATTCTCACACTTGCTCATGCGGAGAAGAAAAAGAATCAATTAGAATGTGGCAGGTAGCCAGCCATCAGGAGCGCCTACGTATTAAACTCAGATGTATCATCATTTCCGACCACGAGGCAATGACTTCCCTATTATGTTCACGACTAACAAAGACCTTCATTGTCTGGTTATTCACACTCCCAAACCACTCGCCAATTCAAAGATGATCACTTCCTTCGGTGGGAAATTGATTTGAAGTCATGATCATTGCCATCGGCTTGATCAGTGTGAAGTTGGAAAGACTTCACTCACAACGACAGAGCATCAGATTGTCAAGGCTCCACTCTATATTTATACTCTACAATCTCTCGTTCCAGGTTGGAAAGTCCGTTTGACGGTAATACTTTCATTCTCGTGCCCATCGCCGTCTTTCCGTCTCCCTCTCCACACGAGGAGGATCATCCTAATCATCTTCCTCGTCAGTGTTGGTCGGGTGGTTGGATGGATGGTGGTAGGTGTGGAGGTGAGTGCCACTGCAACCACAACTAGTACTACAACAACAACATCAACAACAACACCATCTTTTGTGATTCGTTCCCTCAGGGGGAACTCGTCCAGTGAAACAGGATCCAAAGACGGAAAGGGGGAAAAAGTGTCGTCTCCTCGCTCTTCTCAGTCCAGTGGGAGGGTTTTATGCCTGCCTGTCCTTGATATATAGGGATAAATCTTGGTGCCGTGTTCCTCCACCTTAAATCAAGAGGCAGTGGAGCCTTCACAAATCCAGGCAGACACATTCTCCAACTCTCATCCAAGCCGGTTGTCGTGGAACTCGCCTCCTTGGGCCGGGAACTCACCAAGATAAACAAAACGTGAAGGGAAAGTTAAATACCTTCCGACCACCAGGGAACCGAATCTTCGGGTCTTTTCCTGGACCAGGATTTCCGTCAGAAAGTGGTATTATCATCATTATTGGCCGTCCCACATCCGACCCTCTGTTCGGCGATGCGTTGACAGACCAACCACGAAAGAGACCATAGGTTCAACAACAATATGGACCTATATGTATCATGTTAATGACGATGATGATGAGGTTTCGATAACAGTGAGAAAAAGGCTGAGAACTCTGGGAATTCGCAAAAAGAACTGAAACGAGACAAAGAGAATCATGCTGGTTTGGTGGTGTTTGCTATCCACTATCGGAGGTCTAGTAGCCTCGGCGGAGCCTTTATCAGATGATGGTAAGCTGTTGATATTTTTACGCTCCTTATTTGCGCCACTTTCTCCATTCATCTTTCAACACCTCTTCCTAACGTTCTAAATACTGTGCCAGTTCTAATCAAGGGCGGCAATATCCATGGTTCAAATATTGCTGCATTTTAAGAACGAACAAAATGTGTTCATGGAAAGGAAATAACGAGATCCATCCAAAATATCATTTTTTGACATGCCAATCTTAATATAGTGCTTGCCAACTTTGAACGGGCTGAAACCTGATCAAGAACATTTGTGATTCCCGGAAGAGGTGTACTATGGATGTATTTTGAAATGTGGCTCAATGCTTTTTCTTGAAACATTTTGTATTGTGGAGGTCGGGCACGATTTTGAGAATCCCGCGGAAAATGCACCTTGTCAAGTTTCCGGGGGCCGTTGTTGGTTGGCCATTTAAGTCGAAGCCAAGACAAAAATTGGAGATTCCACACCAGGAAAGTGCAATGATGGCCTCAGAGCTGCACGTTGAATATTCCTTGGGACCCGAGGGGAATTTCGTCTTAATTTATTCCTCATACTTCTGCATTAGTACGTGCAAGTCTGCTCTCCGGGATGGTGGTGGGAAATGAATATTAATGCTCCTAATGAGACCTGCCCGCCCACTTTGACCTCCCCCAGGCCCATAACTAACAAACGGGAAACAAAGGCGAACTAGTGAGATTTTTCATCCCTGGTCGACTTGATTGGGCTCGGCGATATTTTCAAGGGGGAAACTTGGCCCGAATCAATCTCCGGATTGAAGCCCGACACCAAGTTTCGTGTTTTTGTTCCGCATCTATGGCACCCATTGGTCCAATCCGTCTTGGATATGTTTTAGTGTGTATAGTACATGTATCTGTATCGAAAGGGGGTGCAAAATGTGTCAAAAACTAATAATCATATGCAGGAAGTGCAAAATGTAAATCTGTGCAAGACAAAAGGGGGGAGAGGCATGGTCTCAATCCGATAGAATGGAACCTATTTAGATTTAATGCACACGAAGCTTCAATCCATTACATTCGTATTCCCGTAAGCGGAAAAAACCATTGACGCTCGTTGTATTAGTTTCAAGTTGAATTTCCCGCTTATTTTTACCAACAGATTTTTTTCATGAGCAAGCTCATGTTTAAGTTGAAAATGTAATAATTCCCAACTGGATTTGCCTTCGTTTGGCCCTCGCGTGAAGTTGTTTCGAATAGCGAACCTTTGCCGAGATAAAAAAGTCTTGAGTGTCACATTCTGGTGCCAACCCTTTTGCATCTCTTTTGGCCTTCATCTTCTTCAAAAGCCGCGAGTCCAGTTGTACTAGTAAAATACATATATATGCATTGCTGAGCCGAGGGAGATGCACTTTCAGTCTTGAATACCTCGTTATTCTGGTTCTAACTCAACTGTGTGTTATCGCTTTGGCTATTATGTGGGTGGGTGGTTGGGTACTAGTACACCGAGACTGGTGGGCATTTCTCTTCCCCACATTTGGAAATGTTCCAGTCATTTCACTTTTTTCCCGTCGAGCAAACATTCCCGTTCCGTGCTCAACAACATAGCGCTGCTCCACGTGGAGATTGAAACAAAGAGAGAGAAAGAGAAAAAATGTCCGTGGCTGTCAGAACTTTCAATAATCAATTTCCTCCCCATTTATTTCCTTGATTAGCTTCCGTTCTCTTTTGGCCTCGAGGTGGTTGGTTGGTTGGTTGGTTCACGATTAATTTTCCTTCTGCCTTGTGCAAAAATCCACGACGGCCACGAACACTTATGGAAGGAAGGTGAAAGGAGGAGGAAGGGGTCCCATCCCTAACGACTGGCCACGGACGATCCACGCTAGATCCTCGATTGGGAACCCTGTCCATCCATCCACCTTCCGCTGTGTTTTCTTGTCCCACTTTCTAACATCATTGACACACTTCTCTCTATAGGTTCTTTCTGGTCGTCATGACACATCGAGATGTAATTTGTGACAACATTTTCCTAGCGACATGCATTACAAATAATTGGGATTCCTTTTCAACATGTTCCTCGTTTGTGTTGTTGTTCCAGATTCCTGTCGCTCGGCATTGGGCATGGAACATGGCCACATTTCGGACAGTGACATCTCGGCCTCGTCAGCTTTCGATTACACGTCAGTGGGGCCTCAAAACGCCAGGTGAGTGAGTGAGTGAGGCGAGGGTGCTTTCTTTGGCTCTTAACTTGAGTCTTGGTCGAACTCAAACGAGTGGAAATGGAAATGGTTCCGTTAGGCATAAAATTCCATTTCCTCTGCATCCATACAAAGAGAGCAGAACGGAGAGACCGGAGAGAACAAAGAGTTTGAGACTAAGAAACTTTTATCTCCTTTGTGCGCGAGTGCTACGTACATATTGCTGTACTACTACTGATGTTACTATCAGTGGCTGCTAGTGCTACCACGAGTACTGTAGAGTCCTAGTATTGCTGTTGGGAATAAATGCTGAACTTGTAACTACTTTTACATGCGATGACAACGACAATACACGAGTCAGGCCTTGGGCTCGCATGTCAGGGAACTCTCCATTCTGCGAGGCAAGATGAGCCAGATGGCCTTTCTGTCATCTCCATTATCAACTAATGTATTTTTGGAATGGTCGCCATATCGTTCCATTTACAATGAAATACTTGCTTTTCAACTCACATACCGACTTCGTTCCACTTTCCAAAAAGGGCTTTTTCCGTTCGTGAACCATGAAAATGAAATGTCTGATAAAACGCGTGCAAGCTTGTACTCTTATCCACACCCCTATTCCATTGAAGTTGTTTTTAAATCCAAAGCTGTACTTGAATCAGTCTTGACGGGGAATTTGGAAATCAATAGATCAAATCTGATCATTGTTGTTTACGTCAAGAAAAAGGAATTGATTATGACAACCTCGACCCCAGCCAATAATAATACTTACAGCTTTACTCCTCGTCAAGATCTGAAGTCTTGCGTTGCATAATCAAGATTAGTTTCAGATAAGAAGTAAGTTGAAAAGCATGTAAACTCATGCTAACATAAGGAATGGCGCAAAGTGACCCCCATCGAGGTGGAATGTACAAGTACGTCCATACGTTTTGGATCACCGAACGTCGTCTGCTCCCCCTCAGCTGATAAGGCCCCTCTTCCTTTCTCACATGACACCAAATCAGCATATCAGTTTTCAATTACGACTGCGCCAAAAAATATCCAATGCGTTCCCGTTGTACAAAGGTTCCTAGTTTGATGACTCCATGACTCACGACGACTGGAATGAACGTGTTCCACATTCTCCTGTCCCTGGCAACCACACATCTCTCTCAATTCCCGGGTCCAAGGGGGCCAACGAAGCTCATCCCTTGGAGTTTGAAATAAATAGGCATGCGAAAAGGTGCCAAGGGCCCCTTCACTTTCATGCTAATGGATTTTCAAGCACATATCACTCGCTCGCCATATATTTACCCACTCTCAAGTGGAGAAGTGGAGGCAAAGTGACTGGAGTTCCACCACTAAGCGCTGTACTACATACTGTACACACTGTTGTACACTTCAGTACATACAGTAAGAACGAGCCAACAATAAACACTACTAAAGGCCAGAGGCATGCTAGCTCACAAACCTCCAGTAGCTTTGTAAATTATCCTCACAAGAAGAATGAGAGAGGCAATATGGAGCGAGTGTTTCTCTCGCCTTGAGATGGACCATAATGTCCTTTTTGTAGCCCAAATTTCCTGTTAGAATGTGTTCTGATTCCAAAGGACCCAAAAGGAAGCACTGAAGGACTGAAGGAGGAGGGGGAGCAAGAGGAAAGGCAACAAGCGTCATGGAACAGTGTTCCTCAATGAAAAATGAGCCGCCAACCAACCCACCAACGTGGACGAACGGACATATCCATGCACAATAGAGGCCGAAAGGAACGACCTGAGAATGGATTTAGGTCGTAAATTGGATCTCCAAGCAGTATTTTTGGTTCTTTTTTCTCTGTTGAACTGTCGAGAGGTAAATTGGTTGGTAGTGCTGTTCCTTTTTGTCTCCTTCATTTGGAACACATCTGCATCTGGCAATCAAGTCCCCTGCATTTGAGAACACATTTTCTCCAAAGATACCCTTGAAAAAGGTTAGGCATTTACACACCAAACAGGACACTTGGATATCAACTTCCAAGTTCGTTTGCCCCGGTCTCGGCTGAGTTGTCCAGGGGAGTCTTTTGTAGGTCTTGAGGCAGGATTTACTTACTGCTGCTTCTTCAGGTCTTCAAACGAGAAAAATGAAGACCATAAATCTCCTCTTACAGGGATTTTCTCGTCTTCATTCCCATATACAAATGTATCGACCGACACAACTTACCGTTCCAATTGAGAGGCATAGAGAAGAATCATAGGCAATGCACCAATTTTCCAGTTCTGAAGGGCCTTGAGAAAAGACAGCCCCCTGGGCACTCGCTTCACGAACAGAAGCATACCAAAAGAGGGGAGCTTCAAGCCATTTTTTAACCTGTCTACATTCCTACCTACCTACCAACCTACCTACCTACTTATGTAGCTTGGAGTTACTCTCTCACTGCTCTCGTTTCCTTTTCCTCGGGTTGGGTCGAATCCTTTGAAAATTGCCCAAGTCTCCAGGGGGCATATGTTGAATTGATCTCTGGGATTAGGGTTAATGCTTCAGAGCTGCTTGGTCCCCGCCGAGTGGCACGCACTTTATTTGAAAATCCGAACTCCGGCACAGTCCAATGGGCTCCACGCAAATGAAAGTTTTTTTTTCAATGAATAAACCTGGTTTGGTCCCATTTGGAGCCGTTCTCGGTTATACTAGGATTAGGCAATGCAAGGCTCGGTTTGCTGCCGTCGGATCTGTCATCATCCTGTCACATTCCGTTAGGTGAAATCAATTCCTGAGATCAGTAGCAAAATGACAGCTACGAGTCACTGAAGGGGATTTTTTTATCATTCATTTTCAAATGATTTTTTCAATCACAATGGGGTTGAACGTCCATTTGAACATTTTGTAGAACTTCAATAGATTAGTCTGAGTCTTCTTTCGCTTGATGATAGATTCAATTTTTCCTCCAAATTTGCTCCAGGAACAATCGCCCAGTCTTTTCCCTAATGAAAGATCTAGTGTTTGAACATCAGTTAAAAGAATAATGAAAACAATTATTTGCAATGAAATAATGTATTTATAAACCCTGTTGAAAAAGAACGTGACAATCTAAACAATTTATATGATTTAGACTTTTTGAGATTGTTGACACAACATGGCTCAAAATTAAATTTTATGTCTGTGAAAGTGAGGAGAAAAAGTATTTGAATATGCATATGAAGATGATTGATATACTATTAGTTATGCTATGAATAAGTTCTCAATATTTTTTGAGGACCCTCTTGGCTGGTACAGCGCAAGGAACATTTGTTCTTCGAAAAAGTCAATTGAGGTTTTAAAAAGCACTGTAGATGAGTCTAATCGCATAAACTTTTGACTGATGTATCTTTAAACTTGTTTTGAAGAACTTATTCTACCCCTTTATAAATCAAAATATTTCCTAACCTCAAAAAGGGCCACAATAAGCCCAGAGAGCACATTGGAACATGCTTACCCAATTTAACAAACGTGTAATATGCCGGTCCTTTTCTTGAAATAGCATATGAAAGAAAATGAGATTTAAGAATGAATCCCACAACATTTGGTTTAAGTGGCTCTGCAGTTGGCTACCTAGTACAAGGGACACGACATTGGCGTGTTTCCAGCACGATTTGTTGTTTCAATTGTGTTCTTTTGTTACCTTCTTCAGGATAAGACAAGAGAAGAATGGCGGAGCTTGGTGTCCTCGGAGCTCAATCACTCCCAAAGTGAGGGAGTGGATCCAGATTGACCTGCACCGTGATTATCGGATCACTCGCACAGGCACCCAAGGGCGCTTCGGATTGGGCCGTGGACAGGAGTACACGGAGCTCTTCATATTGGAATATTGGAGGAACTCGACAGGCAAATGGATCACTTACAAGAATCATTCTGGTCATGAGGTAAGGGAGAAGGAAGACATCTTATCCACACAATGGGCTCAGTGAGAAAATATTTACCCAAGGGCTTACTCACCATGACTGTGTCCAGAGACGGAGTGAGATGTGAAGATATTGCGAGACCTTGACTGGCATTGCACACTGTTCCCAAACACGATGTCCTTCATTGTTCCAAACTACAGTTCGGGCTCTCACCGCCTCAAATGCATGCACGCAAGCAGGCGTGCGACTGTGGAATGCCATTAATACTGGTTAGGAGTATTTTCATTTGACATCGAACACCGCCGAATGTCCCTAGATCAAAATGAAAGTCTCCTTAGGGACAAGCCCCCTTTTTCCCCCCAACGCATCCACGCCAGTCCTAGATGATGAGCAATGTTCAAGCCAAGGGCAATTTAAATCAACACTACCGTTACATGCACCTCGATGTTCACTCTAATGAGTTGTATACATAGGGTAAAGAACAAAAAAGCGGATGAGGAAAATTGGGTTCCACATAGCCAGCATCCGGACCCAAACAGGGTCTCATCGGGCGCTGTAGCTCGAACAAATGAAAACCGTCCAACTGGGAAATGTAACTCTCTCTTTCTTCCTTTCCCTTTTGTACTTATGGTGTTGTAGCATTCTGTGTGCGGGTGTGGGTGCGTGTCTGTGTGTGTGTGTGTTCGGGTGCCATTGGGATAACTGAGGTTCCCTCTTTTCTCGTTTCCCCGTAAGTTTGGACTGAGTGCTGAAGATCTGGGCAAGGGCTTTGTTCCAAGAAAAGTTAACAAGACTTTTCATTGTTGAACTCATAATGTAACTCATCAAGGATCTCGAAATGCTCTTTTAGAGGTTCTCTTAAATAAAGTAAAAGACCGACCCACATGTGGGCAGCGCGCATACACACACACACTTTGGGACTAGCTCAGAGAACAGGGAACTGGGAGAAATGAAGAGAAATGAAATTGCTTGATGAGACAAGGGGGTCCAGATTCTCCTGGAAAGTCGGTAAAATTAAAAAGTTTTCCACTTTCTTCCTTTGCTTTAACATCTAACATCACATCATCGCCATCTTTTTTTTTCTTTTTCACACATTGCTGATCTTGATTCCAACTCTCGAACTGGACTCAAACCAATTGAATTTTCAAGGCATTCTCGAGTCATTTCGTGAAGTACGACTAATTCAAATGTCGGGAGTCTCAATGTTGATTGTGGGGAACGGAAGTGAAGTTGTTCTTGTGGAACGTTCGTTCCTCCGTTTCCAAACACGGATATTTACGAGATTGTGAGTGTGTTCAGCTAAAAAAGGGAATAATAGGGGTGGAGTCTCCTTAATGGTTATTTCCTTTTCCTTGGCCAGCCTTATTTTGCCACATCAATAGGGACAAGCGGTTAAGATGGAACCAACCCAATCGTTCAAGGTGGATGGGCCATCGGCTTTTGGCCTTTGTTCCAATATCTGGTTCCACGGTTTGGCTCAACGGAGTCTCGTAATTTTTATGGCAACCCTCATCTTTGGGTGAGCGGGGCTTAAACCATATCCAGTCTATCTAGTGGTAGTAGTTGTCCTGGTTGTTGGCCTTTCACTCGGGTGATATGGTATGTAGCATCAAGATGGTTGTGTGGTTTTAGTGCCACCATTCGACAGAGAGGATCTTGAGTTGCTCGCTACTTCGGTGGAGACCACCAAAACAACATCACCAATATTTGCTCAACCAGCAAATTCCACTTTTTGGGACTCCTAGCACGGACATCTAATAAAGTAACCTCTGAAAGAGAGGGATAGAGGTGCTTGGTCAGGAGTTAGTTCATATTACATAGTAGTATAGGGAAGACTTTCCCGGTCACCTTGAGCATGAACCTGTTTGCATTCTTCCACAAAATGGTGGATGGGAGAGTCATTCACAAAACATTGTTCAATCATGAATTGTATGGTATGTCTGTGGAACGAGATGTCGCTTGTTTCAGGATCAGTCTTACCCTCGCAGCAGCTGTTGTTATTATTGGTGCTGTTGCTGCCTCCGTAATCCATTATTATTGGCATTGCTTTGGCTTTGCCACAACTGAACCCCCTCCTCCTTCTCGTTGAGAGTTTCTTGGCGTGTTAGCTTGAGCCCGGCTTCATCCTCCCTGTCAAAATTAGATATGGAATTATATTAAGTGGAGAAAAGTGACCTTCAGTGGTCAAAGCCAGTTCCAGCGTGAAGTAGAGGGATCAAATGCAAGTTTTGGAACAATGGAAGGCAGCGAGCAAACCAACGGCCCACAGTCATTTGCAGAGGGGGGAGTGAGAGTAGAGGGGATTTGCCTTTTGGTTTTGCGAAGCCTCGGGTGGGAAATGGAATTATTTTCTTTGTACGTTATGTGTGCAAGAAGGGGAGGGAGGAGGGAGAGAAGGGCATGGGTGCAAGAATGAGAGGGAACAGAAGAAAACGCGAGTTGTGACACCCTGGAATTACTCCAGGGAATCAATCAAATTGTGCCTGCGCTTGATCCAAGTCGGATCCATAATGGCTTGGATACTGCTTTACTCCGGCTTACAACCATCACTTGGGGTAGGGGTGGCGTGAAGAAAGGCCAGTCATGGACAGATGTGGAACCACGAATAGAGCTTAGTCGTTCGTTATTAAGATTATTCGCACTCTCAGACTATGGTGCATGGTGGATCATTGTTATTAGATAGGACATCATTTTCGACAAGATCTGCGGCTTGACGAGCTTCATTATGAGGGGGGAATTCATGTGTATGGAAGTTCTAATTAGAGTGCCACATCAAAGAAGCCCCACTTATGCACTCAGCAGCTCAACTCCGCTCTTGGAAATAGGTCGTTGGTTGTGATCTTTACGTGTAAGTACGTATGTGTGTGTGTGTATGGCAGTATTCATGGGGTTTCATCTTCCAGCAATTTCCATCCAGAGGGCCATGAGTCATGATGACAAATATTCATAGAGTTAGACCCGCTATAAAGTAAATTCTCTGCCCAAAATCATGGCAAAAGATTGTGCTTGAGCCAGATCAAGCCCGGTACAACATGTATTTACAGTTTTCAGCCAACAAAAATAAGTTTTTCTTCTCCCAGTACACAATCACATTTCGCCCGTGTCGAGCGGCGTCTTTGAAAATAAACCCATTGTTGAGTCACAAACGAGAAGACGCTCAGGAATCTCTTGAGTCGCATCGTCGCTTGAATGTATAGGGTTTTTAAAGAGTGTGATTGGGAGTGGAACGTTGAGTATGGACCATGGGCC
Source organism: Tigriopus californicus (assembly GCF_007210705.1). NCBI lineage: Eukaryota > Metazoa > Arthropoda > Copepoda > Harpacticoida > Harpacticidae > Tigriopus > Tigriopus californicus. The sequence goes on along the minus strand of NC_081449.1, from coordinate 15,445,427 downwards.
AATCCCACCACGGAGGGTCCCGAGAGGGAGCAAGGGGGGAAAAAAAGAGAGCCGCCGAGGTGCACAATGAAGAGAGGGTCTTTCACTATCGTCTCGTTTTTCTCTCTCTTGAAGGTGCTCACTGGAAACTCGAACACTTACGTGGAGAATACCAATGATCTGAATCCAAGTATCGTCGCCTCGAAAGTCAGGTTCGTTCCTTATTCCGAACATCCTCGAACCGTGTGCATGCGTGTGGAACTCTACGGATGTCCTCTGGACTCGGGACTCTTGAGCTATCAGGTGAGTGAGGGAAATGAGTGAGTGACTCACTCTTTGGGTCCCTATTCACCATGAAATTGCTCGTTTCCATTTGGTCCACTCAATAGATGGAACGAGCCTTGAGTAAGAAAGAACGAACGGTGAAAGTAGGAAATGGAACCATGAAAATGACCTTCATTCAAATCGAGTACTCAGGACGGTAACGAATTCGAATCGCTCTCTTTCATTCAATGACAAAGGTGAAATAACAACGAACAAAAGGTCGTAAACTCGGTTTTTATAGCGGAATGACTAGCAAAAAAAGATCTCCCTAAGGTTCGTACGTTCTTCGCCTTTTCTCTCTTGAGATTGCAGTACAGGGTGGCCTTAAATTGAACCTTTCGAAATAATTAAAAATTCCTTGCTTAAAGCGAGACATTCTGAAATCGCAATCATCCATATTCTTAAGCCAAAGCCTCATTAGATACTGCCCATTGTTTAGGTATCAGGTTAACTTTATACTTTCATTCCTATTGCCATTTAGCTGAATTGTAGACCATTGAACCATGTCCATGTAGTATTTTATTCCTTCTAAGGAAAATGGCAGCATTCAGCCACCCTGTAGTTTAAAATGAATTTCCCCCGTGGACTTCAATGCATCTCTTGAGGGTGGAAAAGGAAAGAGCTCTTCAAGGCTTGTAACCAGTTTCATTTCAAGATGTTCTCAAACATACATCTATATGTATACATGCGCCATTTCGTCTACATGAACTTGTGAATCCATTTCCCGATTCTAAGACCCTCATTTCGTAGCGCATTGCCTCATTCACATCCATCCAAGAAAGCTTATTTGCCTGGTACACACCGAGTCTCAAGCAACGTAGTACAACCTGGTATCTCAGGAATATCTTTGAATAAGAAGTCGTTTTCGTAAAAGGGGAAACGCCTGAGTTGGAATTGAAAATCTCGTGATTTTACCCCCTTCAACCTATATTTCGTTGGCTTGCCTTAGATGTGGGATCTCCCCACCCTTGTTCCACCCATGCTTGGGAGCAACTGAACCGGTGTGAAAGCATTTCAAGGCGATGAACAAGAACTGTGTCCGGGAGTTGCTCTTCAAGAAGATGCATCACCCGTCTTCTTCATGTGTTTACCAAGCTTTGTGTTGGAACTCTTCCACATTATGGACCCATGTCTCTACGCTTGGGTCCTATTGGATTCCTCCTCGGGCGCCCAAATGAAACTCAAATGTTGTACTTGCCCACGATGCACTTCGCCCAAAAATGTCTTTAGCATTCCTCGTCAGTCTAGACAACACGCATTGATTCCTTTCTGTGGGTGAAGTGAGATATCATTTGGAGCGTCTAAAAATGGCTGAATTCCAAGGAACTCGACCAATAAACAGGACGATCAGATTCTCTATCCACCAGTTCCATGTTAAAAGTCCTTCAATGTTTCACTCGAGGATTTCAAGAGACTTTGGGATTTTTTCTGCTCATCATGACATCATGGTTATTGGATTCTCCTTTGCAGGCACCCCCAGGGGATGAGTTCTCACCTCATGTGTTCCTCGAGGATATCTACGATGGCGATTTGATCCAGGGGATGAACAAGGGCGGACTTGGCGTCCTCACGGATGGTCAATTTGGGGAGCCCGTTGCTTTCTCCAAGCACAGCATACGCCAAGGTAAAATAAAAATGAAAATGGGACCTCCAAGGATCAATATCGAAATTATCATGAAAACCCATTTGAATGAGTCGGTATTCGAACCACTTTTTCGAGCTTTTTGGCTCTTTGAAAGCGACAACCTGTCGCCTTTAGCGTTCCCAAAACAGTTCAGTTGATTGAAGGGAGAAGTCAATTGTACATAAGTCAGATAGATCCTGTCAATAACGAGGAAAATGCTCACTTCCCGAGAATGAGTCGTTACCTACTACTGAACACTTCACTTTGTTTGTACTGTGTAGATATTGGTGAGAATGCGGGCGTTTGACTATCAGTCAGCACATCTTGTTCCTCTTGACTTTGTTGTTCTCGAAATGGATTCGATGTCGATCTGCCGCCGAGCAACCATTTGACATTGAGTGATCTCTAAAGACTCACTCACTCTGATGGGAACAATAAAAGCGGGGAGGCCGTTGATGTGCCAAGCAAGCACTGTGAAACTAGTGAACTTCACTCGATCGTCAGTAGGCACTCATACACGAGAGAGCAAGAGAGAGAAAGTAAGAAAGAGATCTGCCTCCTCGTTTTCTTGCTTTACTTTTTCATCCTTTTTTCTCTACTACGTACATTCAAGGGCAATTGGAGGGGATTTGGCGGAAGCAAAAGTGGGACTCGGGACGGGTAATAACGCCAGTTTGATCTCAAGGAGCAAGGTCGCTGTCGAAAGTCGATGGCCGATCCGATTCCTCTTCCTCTTCCTTACTGGTGTTCCTCATCCCACCATGCTAGTTGGATGGCGACAAACCAACGAGGATGAGAGAGCAGGAAAAAAACTTGGGACCGATATCAATCTTGATTAGATGGTTAGACATCGACAGAGAGCCAACACAGACACGCTAAATGAGGTTTGGAAGAGAAGAAAAAGTTTTCCCGCAACGACATCTTGGATCCCAGCAGGATTTTCAAATGATAATGTCTCCACAAGGCCCATCAATGGGAACGGGAGTGGGTGACCAAAGTTTGCAGCGCCCCTTGAGTCTGGCAAATCACTTCTCGAATTTTTGATCAAGACCCATTGGGAAGGTCAGAAAATTGGATTGGATGTTGATCATGAAGATCTCATTCGGAATGAAAAAAGATTTTCCAACTTGTGCGTGTCTTCCTCGCCCCAATCGCCCCCCTCCCCCCGGTCGGTGTCTATTCAACTTTTTTTCCGCCCTTTGAGGAGGAATAAGTTTGCCTTTGATCTTGGAATCTGGGTGCAGCTGGCACTTTTTCCCTTCAAAGCTCAACAGACTTTGCAGCTCCTGCACTCCTACACAGAGCACTGCCGATTCCTCTGGAAATCTGGCTCCAAGTGAATCCATTATCATACCTATACAAATTTGAAGGAAATTATAATCAACCATATCCTTGACTTTGCACTCACAATTGGTCATGTGGCAGTCTTTGAAAAGTGAACCGTCTGGTCCCAAGATTTTTTTAAGCAGTGCAAGGAAGATGAGTTGGCAGACATATTAAAATTCCAATCTGAGAGCTATTGCAACACATGTCAGTGGCACAGATGTCCAACTCTGTAGTTTGATGACCTAATTGAAATCGTTCTGGTCTCCTACTGGGTGAATTACATATGTATATATACTAGGTCGTTAACAGTGACTTGGAAAGGCCACGATATTAGAAAGTCACTACACAGTTTGGCATCTATGACAGGCGCTTGGAACTTCACGAGCCACTTGTGGGATGGGGTGAGCTTGTCTCTGAAAAGAAAGGAGCCAAAGAGGGTAGTTGGCTGGGACCGGGTAGGTTCCCCTTGTTGTGCACCATGTGATTAAGAGCATGAACAACAATGGGTCCGATGACAAAAGTATGAGGAATGTCACAACGCACACGTGCGTGTCGACCATGTCTTGGTGAGTTTGGGGTGTAGGAGGTCTGTGCCAAGGATTCTCTAATAATGAACCACTTCAAAGTGAATTGCTGTCAAAAATGTTGGGTCAACCTGAACAGCGCAAGTCGTCTACTAACCCGTTTGTTTGCTTGGATTTGATCGTTGGTAGTCGAGTAATGATTCTATTGCTTGGCCGGGGGATTTGTGTTCCGGATTGAGGATTGAGAATGAGCCGAGACAGAGTTCACGGTTGATGGAAAGAAAAGGTGAAAGAACATTAGTCAAGATCAAGTTTTTCTTCCTTTTGACTCATTCTCACAGGGTTGCCGTCAGCAAATGCCTGACTCTCCGGTCGTGGGATGTCCCTTAGAACGGGATCACTGCAATGAGCTGAATTCCGGAACGCTGGTTAAAATTCCAAGGATAAGGAAGAAGGAGAAATGGCCTCGTTGTGTTGACTGAAACAAGGATAAATGAGACCTTTTCAGAAAACTTGAAGCCTACCACAATCACAAAAGCTCTTGTTTCAATCCCAGGCCGGTTTTTTCCCCTTGCTACTCAACTAAGAGTACTCGTTTTTGCCAAATAAAGCCACTGTCTCGAATCAAAATACAAGGCACGTTCTTCTTAAACGTTATAGCTCCATAATGAAGTGGGGCATAATTTCATCCATGAATACCTCATAAATCATTCGTGCCATGAATTAGAAGGACAGCCCTTGCGCCACGTGTTCCTCACATGTGCACTACCTGTCGGGAGGTAGACCCATTTTTCTCAGACCAAGGAAAACAATAATGCAGAGAACAATGAGGATGGGTGGCTTCATATCTCTTCAGCACGGAAGGAACGCTAAATTATGGCCTCTCGCTCGCTCTCTTGCTCTTAAGTCACCTTACTGTGGAGATGCCTTCTCATCTTGGGATCCAGATCTTTTGCCAGTTTTGGCTGGTAGCAACTTTTGTTCTCCAAAGACAATCCGACTGGAACTGGCCTTTCTTTGGCTGTATGCACTACATACTGATCGGAATGGTGTTGGGGTGCCTGGAATGATTTGCTGCTGTCCCAGCAATTCGATTCTGTCTTTGGTATTTGTCCAGCGTCCACGCCGAGGAGCGTTATGTTATCCCCTTCACTTGTGGATCGTGCCGCCCATCTCTGGTACAACGAAAATGTGAGTGAGCGAGTATGTCTACTTGAATTATGGCACATTTATAGCATGTGTCATAAGATTAATGGCCCGGGAAGGCAAAACGCGACCAATAAAAGGGCTGCAACGCCAACCCAGTTGGCAGCTTTGGAACACCTCATTGTATGTATGTATGTGTGTGTGTGTTCGTACAGCAAACAGTGCACACACTGCACATATGTATGTACGGAGGAGAAAGGCAGTAATAATCCCGATCTCACGAGCTGTCAAATACCCTCCCTGTCCACTGTACACAAGCTGTATCCCTCTGGACTTTACCGTAATCATCACGATGTATGTACATATTGTGGTGGCCTTCTTATTCTTATTCGCATATTTAAGCAGAGGTTCTGGGGAAACGTCGAGAATAGAGCGGGTGGGTAATGATGAATAATGCTAACGGGTTGGGGTAAGGACAAGCTAGGAAGAGAGAGAGACCTAAAATCCCTTCCAATTCCTCAACCATGGTTGGCTGGTTTGGGTTCGTGGGGGGCGTGAGGGAGTGAATTGGTGGTTGAAATAACTCTTTCGGCTGACACTCTCTGAGTGAGAGCAATTTGATTCGGTCAGAATTAATCACCCTCCCCAGATCCATTTGCCCAATTGAAATTTTGACAAGCAAGGGGGGAATTGAAATAGCCGAAAGTGGAGCCATATTGGAGCTATTAGTAGCAATAAACGCCCACCAAAGCGTGTCAAAACTTCTAGTACTAGTGCTAGGTTGGCAATCTACAACAAATGTTGTTTCTATCTGCTTTAGCTCACGGTTGGGTTGGATGGAAGAACCAGAATCGTCCAGTGGAATTGATCTTCTTCTTTAGCCAGCCCAAGGAGTTCCATTCTGTCACGCTGACCTGTTATGTCCAAAAGGACTTTGGAATCCAGGTAAGAACAATCACATTGGGTCACGTCCCATCAATCGAATCTGGGCAAGACAAGGACGGATCTTCGGGGTGGCCAAAAAACCTTGGGAGTCTGGAATCTCTTGATCTCATCTCGGATTCAATGCTGAACCCTTTGTCTCAATTGTGTGTCGTTTTTTTGCGGCCTTTCTTGGCTGGCCTTTCTTTTTGCTCTCTCATTCTCGTCAAACTTTGGGAGGCCCCAAAAGACAAAATACGTGAGACGAGGGTGATATTGGGTTGTTCAAACCTGGTCTATTTCTCTTTTCTTGGCATTTTCAGCCGATTTCACAAGTTCTTGTGTTTTATGGAGACGATTCCAGTGCAATGGACCCGGGGCACGTCAAGGTTGATGCTCGCCATCAAATGAGGTTGCTTGGTCGAAAAAAAGGGAACGACACTGATGACGGCGATCACGGCAGTGAGGAAGGTTTTCAAGGTTCAGGAGCCTTGAATCTCACCCTTAAATTGGATACACTGGGTCGAGACAAGCAATCCCATTCGAAGACGAAGAAAGGCCTAGTGGTCAAACTTCAACTCTATTTCATGGACAAATGGATTCTGCTGTCAGAAGTGTCGTTCCAAACTGAGAAGGCAGATTTGCCTCCATCCTTATCTCCATCTGGGATGGAAAATGTGCTGAGCTCATCAAATGACGTGGATGACGTGGTGCCATTAGTGATGTCGTCCACGATGGGGCCTAATGATGTGGTAGATGAGGGAATCCTCTCGGACGACACACCTCCCAAATCCCAGATCTCCATGTCCAAGAACAGCCCAGACTCCCGAGGCTATTACAATCAAGGAGACACGACCCAAATCTATATTGGATTGGTCATTGGGGTGCTAGGAGTGACCGTCATGCTCCTACTCGTGACCATTATGCTAATTCTGAGGAGAAACAAGCAGAAGATCTTCAATAAGAACCAACCCATGTTCAAGAGTCCGCTCTCGGACCGACACATGATGAGAGACATGACTCCATTGAACAAGATCTACGAGGACACCACCACCGCCATGACGTTGGGAAGTGGCATTAATGAGGAACAGACGACGGCGGCAGCAGCCTCCATCTATCAAGAGCCCTACCGGCTGGTGCTCCAGAAGAACTACCAGAACATGGTGCACAGTTGTGGACGGCTATGCGATTACGATGAACCACTGCCAAATGGATCTTCATCACCTTCCGGTGGGAGTGGCGGTGGGGGTGGCCTCCTCGGCCAAAGACTTCTTCCGGATAAGAATAAATTCGGCTCCACCCCACTGTTTAATATTCATGCCACTTCACAAACACACCGCCCTCAACAACAGGCCGACCACCACCAAGGCACACCAACACTCCCAGTCGGGCTTCAGCCTGGTGTGTTTGCCAATGAGTATCTGGCGCAACCGCATCAATCTTCCACGCTTTTGCCATCGTTCTCATCTTGCCATGAGGTGAAAACCACCTTTGGGCCTCCGAATGGGATGCCTGCCACCCTGATGAAGAATTCCAGATCCATGGCTGCCGCCAATGACAATGGGATCTACCAAATGTTTCAACCCAGTGAGAACTTCTACGCTGCCACCGATATCTTCCAGGTAAGGAATGGCATTACATTAATTGCTGACACCCCCGCAGATTTGGTGTTGCCGTGAAATTTTCTTACTTATCAAAGCAAATACAACCACATGCCCAGGTCAGAAATGGCGACAAAATTCATTTTGCTCACGTAATAAGTGTCTGTACCGGAGGCTTCGTACCCTCCTAGTTGCTTGGTAGATGGTTTCATAGAGCAAGATCTTGACGTAAAACGTATCCTTGAAAGATCAAGATGCCCACCAAGGTGGGTGGATTGGCGCAGAGTGGGTTATAAATGAGCCAATTTCTAATCTGCAGGGAGAGAGCGACTCTTGAAAAAGTTTCTTCAATTCTCCAACGACTAAGTCAAGGTGGAAAGGTCAAGAGGCCAACCCAAGCACTTTGGGCTTGGGCTTTTTGGCGCCACCACGTAGGCACTAGGCACTTCCTGCTCTTCGCCATTGAAAGAATAGATGAAAACGGAAACGCTCAAGAGTCAAAAGACGAAGGACAAGATTTTGTGGCCTTGAATGCCAAGACTTTGATCTCAAAATTTGAGCCCTTGAAATGAGCCGAATTGGTTCTTAAAGAACCTTGAAATGAGCCAGGGTGGCTCTGCCTTTCACTCACAATGTGGACGGTTCGCTTCACCAAGTAATCCACCCTGCCCGCATCACTCCGTCACCCTAAATTCAGATTGGGTTCCTAGTGAGATGAGAGGGTCTTGTAGGTTGGATGGAGAGAGTAAATAGGAAATTAACGAGGCTGAACTGTTACACTGTTATGATAATCTCAAGGCTGATCTATTCAAGATCAGAGGCCATTGTTGTTGCCACTCGTGGCCTCCGTTTTCAAGAGGCCATTTAACATGAGCCAAGTTGGCTTTCAGCTCGCCAGGCAGTCCCTCCTTATGTTCCAAGATTGCCAAACGCTTCCCTTTCTCTCGATCTCATCGGGACAAACAAAGTGGAACAACGTAAACATCCTTACACGAAGCCTTATTTCATTCTCATAGTCCGTTTGGACCATACTACGCGATGATGTCGATTGGCGTTTCTCCATTGCCAATGCTCGATTGTTACAGGCTCCCTGGGATTCTCTCGCGCTTTTGGGGCCTCCTTCATCCCTCTTCAGGCTAAATCGAGCTGGAGAACGAAGGAGGAAAGCGAAAGAGATGGGATGATAACATATTCATGTTCCATTAAGAAATATATGCGACACATGCAGATCTATCCACAAGGACACTCGAGGGCTTTTCCCTCCTCCTGTTCCTTGTGTGTGTCCCGTGTGTCCCTGAGAGACTAGAAAAATGGGAATGTGCGGTGATGGTGGTTCCATTAAGGCCTGGATATGAACACACTTATTAGTTCGTTGGTTATGACGCCAGCTAGCACTAGAACTGGGAACAGAATTTGCTCCTTTCACTTGATGATGGAGTGGAGTGGACAGCATCTCGGGTGCCAAGGGACCCATAATTATGTCCACTTTTGTGGAGGGCTTGTTAATATTTGATAAGGAGCAGAAGGTTTCCGCCCAACTTGGACTCCTTCGTTTGTATGGCGACATACTCGCACATATGTAGGAATTGGAGGTGGACCATTATGTGCGTTGGTTGTTGGTATAATAGTAGGTATGTATACAATAAATACATGCCATACCGTGCTACTGGCATTGGTTGGGCTTTACAACCTTCACAAGGTCATAAAGGCACTCAGGCTTGGGCATTCTAAAATTCGCGAGTTTTATGTGCCTTGACTTGCGTGCTCAATAGATAGCGAGAAGCATCATGAGCATCTAGAGAATTGTTCCACCTCTCCTCTCGAGTGGCATGTTTATCCATCTCCGGCTTCAAAATACAAGAATTTATGTTACCCTGGGGACCCCGAGGGATGATGATAACTAGATTGGTGGAAAGGGATCAAGGAATGGTTCAGATGGTACGAGTAAGAGAGAGATAGAGACGAGGGAGGGTTGACAATCAACGGAATGGACCCTCTCGTCATGACTTTTTTTTCACCCAGAAATGAGCCATAATAGAAAGAAGTTGGATCAACGTTGTTTTCCTTTCCAATCCTAGAATCCTCGTTTGTTCCAACAAATGAGACCCTGGTTTGTGTAGTAATTACGAGGACAAGGTCTGAGCCAATATGCGAGTTCCATTTCGTCCTTTCAGACACCTTCCTTGAATAAAATTAACATAAGTCCAATATTGAAGATCCCTTCTGAAGCCCGTTTTAAGTTGTACAGCGTGTGTGTGTGCGTATGTGTGTGTGTGTGTGTGTGTGTGTGTATGTGTAGTATGGGTAGGCGACTAAGTGCACAATCTAGAACATCTCAAGCGAGATTGAGATTCGCGTTTGGAACAGGCTCCATCCAACTTCTGTTGCACCCATAATGAATCAAGTTTTAACATTTGAAATGCATCTCTCTCACGGGTCCTTTCTTACCTTGTAAACCGCCCTATACTTGCTCGTATACCGTACGTGGTGCACCCTTTCGAATCCGAATGGTGTGCGTTGAACACCCAAGAACAAACTCCCAAGTTCTCGTTCCTTTTGATTGCTCCCTGTTTCCCCAATCATCCCATGAGTGATAGGGTACAACTTTCCGGAGGTTTAATCCCATCCAACTTTCCTTGTCTCTTGCGTTCCAGGCCAACGGCAACGACACACTCGCCACAGGATCTCTGTCCTCCAAGACGACCTCCTCCGTGTCCTCAACCACTGCAGCGGCGGCGGCAGCAGCTTTGGCCTCGCTGCCGCTTAACTCGGGTCAAGTCACCACTTTGGTGCACCAGCCTCATCGACGACACCACCACCACTACCACCACCAGCATCATCATCAACAAAACCACCATGGTTCATCGGCCCGCCGACTGCGTTCATCTCCACCATCGTTGCCATCTTCATCGTCTAATCAGGGATCACTTTTCCATTCAAGTGATCGAGTGGAGTTTAATCAAATTCTCCAATTCCCGCGACACAAACTCCGACTCGTCGAGAAATTGGGAGAGGGGAAATTTGGATTGGTGAGTACTACGTAGAGGGCTTGTGAATCTGCAGCATTGATTCTCTTCCAGCGGTCGTAATTCATTTCGCACAACAGTGAATGGATGAAAAGAAACAGCGTAAAACATTGATCAAATGTACGTTCTGGTTTTACTCCTTGAAATCAGGAGTGGCCTGATTGAACGGTGGCGGGTGTTTCAACATCGAGCAACTTACAGTAGATATCTATTGATTAGATTAAGTGTGAATTACGGCGGGATTAAAGAGTTTGAATCGAAATGTGCTCGGGAGAAAGATAAAACCCTTCCACTGATTGGATTAACTCCCAAGTTTGAAACTTGGAGTCGAAAGACCCCTTTTATCCATTGGCAACCCCTTTCAGATGTGAAAGGTGATCTCTAAGACGCTGCCAAGATGAACACTTAATTCGCCGTCAAGATACTTGAGACCCCGGCTTATTCAACGGGGACCCATTCCAGTCGACGCAATTGCATCTCAAAGGGACCAATTAGACGGCGCTCAAAGTCAAAGAAAGTATTGAGATGACGAACACTCCGTCAACAGCCGCTAACGGCTCACTCACGAGACTGTTTGGACTGCATTTTTATGACCACTTTTTTTCACGCTACCAAAACTTGAAGACGGCAGAAAAGCAGAAAGACTTAGGGTTATTCGTCTTTCCCAATCCCTTGGGGGAAAGAGGATGGCTCAGTTTGCAGCCACGGCAAGAGCAGGAGTTGCTGTGGTAGTAGTAACTGTAATAGTAGTAGTGGTAGTAGTGGTGGTAGTAGATGTAGCAGTGGCTTAATTCGGATTAATGTGCACTCTGCCATTTCTGGGCTTTCTTTCCCTTTACCTTTCCCCATTTCAAACAGTGTGTGAATTCTGGTGAACAACTTCAGATGAGTTCCGTCTCTCCTGGCCAGTTCCCATCCATCAAGAATTTCGCTTTCGTTCTCTTCTGACTGAAATACATAGAAGGATGAGCAGTGAACATGGATGGGAAATCTCTTCTCTCTTCGTCCATTCCACAGCTGACTCGTTTCGAAGCGAATCCCGCCATTCAATATTTATACGTCTCTTTCAAGAGTATTTATAAACCTGGTTGCCCAACGACCGGTTGCTTTATTGGAAAGTTGTACGGTTGTACACCACACTCCACCCTCTCCTCCCCCTTTTTATGCTTAAGTACGTACGTACTTTGAGCACTGCCCTTCCCCCTTCCATCTTTTGCCAACGGTATTGGCTTACGATCTCTGCCATGTCCTACTCAAGAGGTTCTTTTCAATAAGAAGCAAGGGGATTCGATTTCAGACCCTCAAAACTGAGGAATGGTGGAGAAAGGAGCGAAAGATACGGCTGCCAAGAAGGAAATAAGCCTTCAATGAAATCTTGTATGAAGAGGCCTTGCCCGAGGAAAAGGGAGGAAGGGGTGGGAAATTGGTGACAAATTTTCCAGAAATGGGTAAAAGGATGTTTACAGCAAGTAAACGAAGCGTGACGTCTCCCTTTACCGCTTTACAAAGCATGTTCGGATAGAAACCCTCGAACTGTATCTTAAGTATGTACACGGGTACGATTAACCGGCAGAGATGATATGGACTCTGCTCGCAGTGTGACCCACAAATCTAATATTTTTCGGCTTGAGTGCCCTTCTCTGCGGATTTAGTTACAATGCAGAAGGTTATTCAGACGTGATGGCCTTCTTCAGGGGGTCCTTTCGTATTTTAAAGGTGAGCGAGTGAACCCGGTTTTTTGGTCTTACTTTTTTACCTCGCTGCTCAATTCCTTCCCTGGAAAATGAGCCGCATCTGAAGTGGATGTTTGCTTGGTTACTTTCTCCACGGAATGTCTAGCAAACAAGTCTTCCATCTAGCTTAAGGAGCTGACTGCCACTCAAAATCCTTGGCCAAGAATGTGGAGCTTCAATAAAGAGGAATTTTATGGAGGTGCTTGGGTTAAAGTGTCCGCAACCTTGTTTCTAGGTTCATTTGTGCGAGATGTCCGGTCAAAGTGGTTGTCCCCAACCCGGTGGTGATTTAGGCACATCCATCGTGGTCGTTCGATCCCTGTGGAAAGGATCCTCTTCCGATGACGAGACCAGGTAAAGCAAGTTCCATATGGCAAGAGATTTGACCCTTCATCGCCAGGCCCTGTGCCATGAACGGGTCAAGAAAAGGGGTGGGTGGGTGTTTGGGTGGGTGAATGATTCAATAATCGCGAGGAAGACTATGATGGCCGCGCCAACCAAACGGCTCCGTTGGATCTGACATGTTGGAAAGTGCGTGTTTCTGAGCCTTGTGTCTTGACAACATTAAGATCGACTTGTCCAGATGGAGGGGGGGGGTTCCTAAACTGAGGCCCTTGAATCGAATCCACGCACACACACGCACACATACGCGCACGCACGCAGTTCTAGTTATTTTGGCCTTCACCTGCGCCATGTGGTGCTCGGAAATTCTCCCCGAAGAGGTCATTGATGTCCCATAAATAAGTGGGAAAAAACAGAACTTATCTGCCTTGGAACACCAGTTTTCAAGTAATGTCTTTCCAAAGATCCCCTAAACACCGATAACTCTCTTTATTTCCTTTTCGTCCACCCACGGATCCCATAAATATTCCAATGGAACCTTCTTTAGAGAGCATTCAAATGCGGAGCCAACGTACTTACGTCTCTGTTATTTTATGGTCATGAGGCGGCCTAGATTCTTGGATGGATCCCAGAAAACGAGGCACGCTCGTCGTATCAAGAGGGACTCCAAGTGCATCCCATCCATCTGGACCATCTGGCTCTTGTGCCTTTGTTACGAGTTGTTCCCAGTTGTTGATGTTTCACTCTGGCTGGGAAAAATAAGCCTTCAAAGTTAATTCCCAGGCAGGCTCGTAATGATCTCGAGAATATGCAAAACTCCTCTCCGTTGGCACCAAATGTGCCTCCTGTCTGCTCCCGATTCCTTTTTAGGGATTTGATAGCGGGCCCGTCAAAACGTCCAAAAACCTGGGTCGTAAATTTCTCAACCAGGTCCTTACTCGAGATCCCCCGCTCTAATATATTGGAAATTGAACTCCTCCGATAAGGACGGATCGATTTCGACCTACCCAACAAGGCCTGTGTTCACTTGCCCTGAACATCTGTTTCTGAATTTTGCCTCAAGTTTTTCGTTCCATTTCCATTCCAATTAATGAAAATCTTCCCTCTCCTCTCTCTCTCTCTCTCTCATTTCCCATTTATTCCAGGGACAGTTTCATCTCGAGCGTGGAAGCACTCGCGAGTCTGTCGGATCCCAATATTGCCCAAGTGTTGGCTCTCTGTTCCCAAGATGAGCCCATTTGTCTGCTCTCCGAGTACTCGACCTACGGTGATCTGGCTCAATTCCTCAAGACACATTACCAATCGTCAAAAAAGTCCACCACACTGGCCCGGTCTGCCCGAAGCTCTCTGAACGAGTCCAATGTCAAGGCCAACAACGGGATCAATCCCTTGAAATGTGGGATCGGCTCCTCCACGGGTGGAAATGAGAGCGATACCGAGGCCGGCGACGAGAGTCATTACAGTAAACTGATTTCAGATCAAGAAGGCGAGGAGGAAGATGATGAAATGGATGATGAGGACGATCCTCGAGGGAGTCAAGTGTCAAGGTACCATTTCTACCATTTCCATTTATGATAGGACAGGTAAACTATCGAGGCATGGTGTCATCATTTCCCTTAGCCCCTCTGTTCTACTGTATGCTGAGGATCTGGTGTTAATTAAGGATCACTTAATTAGCCCACTGTTTTTTCCCCTGTTAATGCCCTGGCACCGAAGGCAGTTGCTTCTTGGAACAACTTCTAGCTAGCCAGATAGTTGGCTGGAGCTGAACTGTAAAGAAAGTGGACCACTTTTTGTATCCCAAGCTTAAGTTTTCGTTTACATGCTTTTCCCATTACGACACCTTCAGGCGAGAGAAACAAGGTCTTTCAGCTTCTACGTATTCTGGACTAGCAAGTGCCGATACTACCAAGAATTGGGTGGCGTGTTATAACATAAAGAGAAGGCTTGTTTTTCTTGTCAAAGAATAATTGGCGGCATCAACCACCGGCATCAACCACCACCCTTGTGCCTTCTTGATCCCCTTTCGCTCATTGAGGGTTAGACTGTTCTTACGCATGTGCATAAGTATATTTTAGCTTGAGCCTCGTCCCCAAGGGCTTTCTTTCGAACATCCTCCAGCCTCTATGGATGTCGCACAGTAAGGGGGAAGGGGGATTCCCTCACCTCCCTTTTCAATTTCCCACTAATCCCAAACAAAACAAATACGATGATGTTTAAGGCGGGCGAGTCCACTATGAACCCAACCAAGGAGGGAACCAGCTAAACCCTTCGGGGGGTTGGTTTTCCTACCCTGACTTGGTCTAAGAATAGTGTGCGTGCAAGAGGGAAAGAAAGTATGGCCGATTGTGGCAATTTCAGTAGACAAACACACCTCCTCAAAATTGGTTGGTGCAATGTCCAAGAGTGTTGGTTTAGCATCTAGAATTGAAAGGAATGGATGGGGGAAAAGTACGAAACTCGGCTCTCTGTGGCATTACCTTGCCAAGAGACTTTCGGATAAACGATGGAGTTTTGTTTGTTTGGTTACTTGGTTGGTTGCGTTAGTAGGGTAGTGTGCGGGAAAGGCTCAATATCCCAGGGATTGGTGAACAGAAAGAGCGTTGTTGTTCAGCCTTCTGCAAAAAGATAAGAGAAGTTTGAGACTTGTTTTCTCTGCCTATTTTCAGCATTCCCTCCCTGATGTTTATGGCTACGCAAATCGCTTCAGGGATGAAATACCTCGAGAGCCAAGGGTTCGTCCACAGGGACCTGGCAGCAAGGTAAGTCCTCACTAGAGCCTCCTCTCCGGGATCAAGCAACACTAAGAGATCTAGATTTCATTTTCACACTCGACACACACAAACTAGCTCTGTTTTTTTTTTTTAAATAGGGGTGCTAGAGTCGTAGGGTCGAGCCTCGGCTGGGGATGGATTGTTGTCTAAATCTTTCCCTGAGAACAGGTTGGAGAAGGGAATAGAACCAAGAACTCTCTCGTGCTAGGAATTTTGGTTGGCCACTACGTCACGTCTCCTCCCGTGGATTGCCTTCGCACATACAGGGTGGACAGAAATGATGGACTAACAAAATGATAGAACAAATTTGCCCTCTTTTTTCATTTCAATTTCTTAGCCCATATTCTTTATCACTAACTTGAAGTATCGGTGGCTTTAAACAATAAAAAACATTAAACAAATTCACAAATAAGATGAACTTCTGATACGGCCTTCTTTTGCAACTTTTCCAACGAACAGGCTTAAACTTATGTTTCTTAATTCACTCCTCTCTCTGTGAGAACAGAAAATTGGCAAAAAATGTTTGTAAAAATACCTTGACAGATGGGCCAGGTTCACATATTTAAGCACGAGTTATTGATTTGAATGTTCCTTAATTTGTTTATAGGTGAAAACTTGTTTTTGGACATTAAACTTTTGTTCTTGGGTCTAATTTGTTGTAACTCAGTTTCAGAAAACCATGAAAAAAAAACTGATGAACTGTTTCGACAAAGGAAATTGCCAAATAAGCTTATGTTTTCATACGATAGGGTACCAAGCTAAATGTTGTAAAGGCAAAGAGAAGTGGAACAGTTCTAAAGCAATTTGACCTTTAGTGCAATTCTTCATTCCCAGAGTGTGAACTTAAAGTTATGTCGAAATGTCGAAACACGGTGAACCCTTCTTTCTTAAATCTCAAAATGTGCTCGTGCCCCTTTAAAAAATCTAGTAATCCGTTGTCCCCGAATTGAATCCCACCTCTCTCCTTCATTGGCTGGAAGAACACAGACTGGCTGATACCTGCCAACCTTGCGAGGGCTGAAGCCAAATAATAATGTGGAAAACGAGAGACATGGAGAGACGAAAGAGATTCGGAACACCTTCTCGGAAATGAAGTATATCGGGATTGACATGAATTTTGAATTAGTTCTCCGCTCCCCACTTCAAGGGAGGCTCTCGAAATCCTTCTCTCAACAACATCTTGGATGGAGGTTTCGTTGCCAATGTTGTCTGTCTACTTTATCATCGGGATATCCTTGCTCTAGCCTTGTCTGCCTTGTAGGGGGCTCGCTTTCAAGAAACTTGTATAGAAAGTGCCAGGAGATAGGGATCTGGTAATCAAAAGTGGCGCCTCTCTTGCAAACTTAACGAAAACGAACCGATTGGCATAACACCAACAAAGACTCGGGATAGCCATAATTAAATTCTTCTCATTCCACGGGGATTTTTTTCGTTTCGTTGCCTCTGGGATGACCTCATTCCTTATGGGCCGGTGCACACCAATTTCAACGCACGAGTTCGAGTTTAGGCAAACTTAAAAAAAAAAAAACTTCACAAGTGATGTCACCGTCCACTTGTGTGGGAGTCATTGCGAAGCAAACCATCACTTGGTTGATTTCAAAAGTGGACGGAGGGATGAGGGAACAGATACTCATTCTTCTGCAGGAATATGGGGAACTTTTTTTTCGCCTGAGAACTAACAAGTTTTTTTCACTGAAGACTTTGCCTCGAGATGACAGAGGGAGGAGGATTGTTCTCACAGACGTGGCACGTTTAGAGCCTAGACACGTGGAACAAAAGCTGGGCTGAAGAGCGGATGGTTCAGTCACCAGATCGGGGACTTGAACTTTCCAATGTTTCTTCAACACTTTGGAATATAAATTGCAGTTTGGTCCAAGGAATAGCTTCGGCCGAGCAATGTGGCATATGTACTGCCCTTTTCTTGACTTGGTGTCACATTACTGTAAACGATACAAGGAAACTGAGCCATATCAACAATGTCAAACCCTAAGTTAAGATCAGACATTGCAGTGATGAAAGCGTTCCATCTATCCAATTATTTGTGTCTATATTCATTTCCTAGAGACTCATTTTCCGCGATGATATTACAGAACACCTTAGCAGATGATGTTGGCACTAACGAGCTAATAGGAAAAAAACAGGAGCGTAAAAAAGTTTCAACTTCGAGCGTTGTGTTAAGAATGATCCAGTTGAATGGAATTTTTTGCTCTCTTCCCAGCCAAAAGACAAAACAAAAGCCAAGCCAAGGCTATAGGGGAATTTAGTTGTATCAAAACTCATTCCGTTTCGTGTGTGTATGTGCTGAGGTGAGCTTTCCAAGATAATCCATCACATGGGAAGGCTTGAGCGCATATTCTGGCATTACTCAAGATGAAATGAAGCATGTTCTCGAGCGAGGGAGAATGTTCCTATTGTGCTTCAAACGCCCGGAAAAGTGTGTTGGTTTGTTTTTCGAGAGAGCTTTTTGGTTGGCCTGGATTTTGAGCTCGAAAAATTCAATCCCGACAATCTTTATCCGAGCATCAGAGATCAATCTGGGATGATTCCTCAGAAAGGCGAGTTAGTCGAGGTTGGATGGTTCAAATGTCAATGGAGATCTCGAGGTTCATGGATCATGGGTTTTAAGTGTGTTCCATTGGAACGTGCCTTCGCCGTTGTCGTTGAGTGTTCTATGAAAACGGAACAAACAAATCCTGAGGAACGTAGTACCAGCCGACCAGACTAGTTCAATCGGATGATGAGGTCTCTTTGTGTGTGCTCTCTATGATTGTACGTACAGTTTACGAGGTATGAGTATGAGCCTCGAGAATTGAGTGCCGTTCGAATGGCGAATGGATCATGGGGCTGTTAGGGGTTGAATGAGGAATTACCAAGTCATAGTCCATTAACCCCGTTCCATGTTGAGTCTTGAATGAATACATTGAAGGATGACTAGATGTGCTCGTATCCGCAGACTCATTTCCATTCTCATTGTCTCCTCAGGAACTGCTTAATTGGCAAGTCATATCAGATCAAGATAAGTGATTTCGCCATCTTCCGCTCGGAATACCGCTCCAGGGATTATCATCGAGTGGCCTCTCTGGCCTCTTTGCCCTCCAGAGCCTCAACTTTGACCTCCTCCAATCCTTCGCTCCTCCATCCCCATCCGGACCTCGCATTGTCCTCGGATGACAGCGAAAGTGAACTCCTGCCTTTACGATGGATCCCTTGGGAGGTGTACGTCATGGTAAGCCAAATCTTATGCGTGCCCATGAACTTTTCCAAGCACCTCCAAACTACTTGTAATGGATTTTTTTCTTCACCTCCATAGCGTTCGTGGTCGAGCCAAAGTGATGTATGGTCTTTCGGCATGACCTTGTGGGAAATCTTTACTCATTGCCAATCAGAACCGCTGCCCAACTTGGACCAGGATCAGATCGAGGAGAATCATCTCCACCACTATCACGCCAATGGGTTCCATCTCCTCCCGAGTGTATCCAATGTTGGTTGTCCCCAAGACGTGGTAGGCATTATGCGCGAGTGCTGGCAACGTGAACCCCGTGATCGGCCCACTTTTGGGGACATTCATACCCTCCTAAAGAATGTCAGTCCCACCTTGAAGTCGCTGCCTTTCTAAGTAGGGAAGATAAAAGTTCATCCGAAGAACGGTCAAATCGCAAACCTGTGCTCAAAATCAGCCTACGAAAGGCAGCCGAATAATGTTCACTCACTTTCATGTGTGCCAATATAAATGGGAACACCTGGTGTTAATTACATACACCGAGAAGAAGAAGAAGAAGAAGAAGAAGAGTTATTATACCTACCCTACATGTTCCTTTTTCCTACATATCATCATCATCATCATCTCGAACCCAATCGTCATGCTATCAATCATTGTGAAATCCCCCCCCTTCTCCTCCTATCGTGTCTTGAGAACTTATCGTATCACCCTGATTTGTTTCAACAATAAAATCTTGGGCATGTTCAATGACTTCATGGTCTCTTGGGTGTTCCATTTTTCCTGTGGCATGGCATCGCTGCACAGAATTTCATCCAAGGGATGGTGAGTGAATGCAATCGGTAGAAGAATGAATGTAAAGCACAGTTCACATCGCTTAAGCGGTGCACGTTTCAAATTGAATTTGGACTCGACAAAGAAGATTTTGGGCGAAATATCTCGCATTCATCGCCACTTACTGAATCCAGGCCGATTTGGGCCAATCTAAAGAAAGTCCAGGCTCGCAAAACAAACCTTCATCTTGTAGAAATGACCGATTTTGCGCTTGAGTTAAAGAACAAATAGGGAAAAAACAGTGTTGTCGGTTCAATACCCTGGAAAATGAAACACAATAGAAGAGTATGTTTTCATTTTTTCTTGTTCCAATAACGAATTCCCTCGTTCCTTGTGGAAGCAAGTTCGCCACTAGAGGGGAAGCACGTGGGACAAGCAAATTGCAAAGGGTTTTAGCTTCTTGAAAAAAAAAACAGACCCCCATATTCAAAAGCAAACACACTGATTGAATATTGTTGTGCCCTTTCTAAACCGATTTGATTCAACGCTTTGCGTCATACTTTATCCAATGGGAAATGAGAATTTCAATCGACGCAGATTTCAGTCGGTTCCATCACCCAGGTAGCTAACAAGTGGATTGCCATTAAAAAAATGATTCTTGGAAAAAGCAATGCAAAAGATTAGGACGTGATAGAACAGTTTGGTTATGCAATAAATAGTGTTCCATCACCGTGCGGCCCCTTCCTTCAACCTTGATAAACAGGGAAGAGGTATGTAATTATAGAAGAACTTTGGGGATTCCCCGAGTGAAAATCACTGTTTGATAATCCATGAACAGATTGCTAGTAGTTTCATTGGAATGCTTCCAAGAACGTGACGTTGGTCTCTCCTCCAAGATTCCCCCTAGCGTCAAACTATGTTAAACAACGCAAATAAGTATATTCGCAATTAGATTTTCTTTCCTTGCAACAACTTTAAGTTTTATGGGACGCTTGTTTCGAGCAACCCTGCACTTCTTCATCTTTTTAAGATTCTTAAATGGCATGATGATATTGGTAGACCTTTGCAATCAATCGTCAGTGTTAATCACCTTCGCTAATTTCGTGTGAGCCCGAATCATAGAAGCAAAACCCCAAGCTGCGGCATGAAGCGCATGTATGAAAATTGGGAGCCGATGTCCAATAATCCAAGTCGGTAAGTAATTTTGGAACAGATTGGTTGATCAAGCTTCCAATAACTGGACGAACCAACTTTGACTCGTAACTCTCCCTGCGTAGTTACTATAAACAAACCAATTGGGTCTCACTTAAGGCTGCCATTGGGTCTCATTTTTCTATACGTGGGAACATTTACGTGGCAAAACTGTGAGCCAATCTATTGCACCATTAAGCCAGTCAGACACAGTTTTTTTTGCTCCATTGGAATGGCTTTGAGGGGATCTTGGTTGGATTTCATGTTTTATCCCATGGCTGCCTAATCCTGAGCCGGATTAGTCATAAAGGCAAGATAGTGTGGTGGTGTCGCTCTCATGGGCTCGGTTGATTGACGAAAGTTGTCCTATCAACCGTTGTGCCAGGATTAATACATCCACCAGAGGGATTACCCAAGGGCTTTTTATGGCTTGTGTGGATCGTTCGCGTAGTGGTGGCGTTTGCCGTCAACTCAAGACACTTGCTTGACTCTTTCAAGACGTATTAGAGGGTAACGTCCATTGACACGAGACTCCCCGAGCGAACATTGAGTATTACTAGGTTTAGGATACATGCTATGAATGCAGCAGATAAATCTCAAATCCATTTGACAGTAGAGGCGGACAAGTTGTAATTATGGGATGATAGTACACAGATACTTGAAGTTGGACTAGTTGACATTGAGTTCTATGCTTTTCTTGGCTTCCAACTCTGGCTTGAGCTCGGGTTGGACCTCGTAATTGGCTTGATTGCGTCGGGTTCGAATATCGATCATGCTGAAGGTAGCGGTTCCAATCAAGCCCAAGGCGAGTGAGATGGCAATTTGGTAATAAAGCTCCAAGTGGTTCGAGTACAGGAAGCCCACGGCGGCGGCCACACACTGAACGAACTTGAAGATGGCAAAGGCAGGACCAGCGCGGTCCGGATACACGCCTCCCAGGAGAGACATGGTCTGAGTATTGTAACAGGCATCGCCAAAACCCAGCATGAAGCTGCAAAATAGAGCCACACCCTTGTTGGAAGGAACCATGATGGCCAGGGAATCCGTATCGCCGAACGGAGCGTCGTTGGGGATGTTGAAGATCATCAGGATGAAGCTGGTAAATTGGAGGACCGTGCCCAAGATGACCACGGGGAAGCGGCCAACTTTGTTGGTCACTTTGCCAAAGATGCCAAAGATCAGGCCCGACGAGATCTCACCTGCTCCCGCCAAGATTCCATGGAGACCTGCCAGAGACTTGGGATCGTCGAAAGCTGCCTTGCAAAACGCCAAACTCGGGCCGTAAACCCCAGACCAAAACGACAGCTGGATCCCCATGTAAAAAAAGTAGGGCAGAAGAATGACCATCTCCTTGGTCAGAAAGAGGCTAAATGATTTTTTCAAGGCCACCAACGGACTGTCAGCCTCGGCACCCGGGGTCTCGGTCACCCATGGGGTGGGCAGTAACAAGATAAAAGTGATGGTCCCTAGAATGGCCACGGCCAGCAAAACGCCCACGGTTACCAAGCGGGTGTCCACGTCAATGATGTCTTTGCCTTTGAATTGGAAGAAGGCAAAGGTGTTGCCAATGAGGAGGCTGCACTGCAACATGGCCCAAAAGATCCCAGAATTCCTCGACATGGTCACACTGTCAGAATTGACCGTTAGGAAAGCACCCTGAAAATTACCAGTTTAATTAACACACTCATCTTAGACGATCTTTGATGTGCACAATCACTTGTCAACAGGGTTTTAGTCATTGCTCAATAGAAGGAACGGATAGCAGTTTCCGTTCCTTTAGTCAAATTTAGAAATTGATAATGTCATCACATTGTTTTCCAGTTACAGTTTTTTCAGTTTTTCTTGAAATCTAAAGGTTAAAAATTTCAGTGGCATTAGCTCATCAGGCCCTTAGTTCAACATGAATGGTAAATAGAATTGGTATTTTTGCCAAAATATATTAATAATAGGCAAGTGTAACGCAACGCATTAAGCAAATATCTACAAAAAACCAAAAACTCTCAAATTACAGAAATAAGTTGTGCTTTAACATGCAATCTAGGGAATATTCTTCATTATGCTTAATTGTTATCTTGACACAACCATATTTAAATTGAGGAGATGACTATAAAGGAGTGTACGCAAGCAAAACAACATTCAAGGCCACGAACTCTTTCAGTTTCGTTAGGAACAGCCGCAAGTTTAAGTCCTGATCATCCTCGCTTAGGAAATTTGTCAACAAGATACTCATTCGGATTTTTCGTGAATGTGTTTTGGCACTCCGTAATTTCTAGGAAGATTGACCATAAAAGCTTCAAGTTTCCTTCAGTTGCTCCGAGAGAAAGGAAAAATAAAGGCCGCTTTGGATAAAGGAACAAGTAGTTGTTGCAAAAAGTACTGTTACAGGCAGGTTGTTACAATCCAACCACTTTGAGTTGCATTGAGATTAAAGTTCCTTTTTCGAAAAATAGAATAGGAACGAAGTACTATAGCTTTGTTACGTGTAATTTTGGTACGACTGTCCCACTTGTCAGGATATCATTTTAAGCGCTTGTTTAACCAGCAGTTACCTGGCATTAACATAAAGGTCCTGGAAAGAAAATAAACCTTGCAAAAGTTGGCAGTAGTATAAACCAAAAGAGGACATGCACTGATTAACTAGTTCCCACCCAGATACTGATTTTTTTTAAAGTGAATCTAATTCCAAGTTTCAAACCCAAGCTTACTTGTGCGGTCCAAATGAGCGCAGCGCCCAGTCCAATGATGGCAGATCCAAAGTAGAGCAAGTAGTTATTCAGATAGAAGAATGTGGCGATGAAGAAGGTGTACATGAGAGCTCCGGCGAACAAAGTGAACTTCATCCCCATGACGACCATAATGGATGGGGCAAACCAATTGCACACGGCGCTCACTGCGTACAGAATGGCCAAGGACGTGAAGCCATCGCCAGTGAAGCCATCCACAAAGGCATCATTGGGCTCACCAGTGTCGGTCTCGTTCAATTTGGCGCCCTCCAAGATCACGGATTGGATGTTGCCCATGGTCTGAAAGGCCGTGAAGAGCAACAGGAAGGCCAGTCCCAAAAGGAAGACATTGACATTCTTGGTCGTGTTTTCCTTCATCGTGATAACTAGAATAGACTTAGTTCGGACGAAAGCTGAAGTGAAGTAATGTAACACAGCCTTCTTTATCCAAATGGCAGAATCAATCTGGGTGGGAAATTATCTACGACATTCCTCGTTGATTCAATCCACCTACAATAATGCAAGTGTTCGTCTTTAATGGGGTCTCTTTATCTTTAATCTCTTGACCAAGTACTGTAAAAACTGGACGTGGAAAGGGGCTGACTTTCTATGTAATGTCATTCGTCACTGAATGTGATACTAATGTACAACTGATACGACATTTGAATGTGACATTCTTGATAAGATAATCCTATCATGACACTGATAAACTGTTAAGTCTGTGTGATTTCGTACGTACGAAGCACTAAATTGTGTCAAAATATGAACCCGGAATTTGAAGCATAACAAAGTGTACTTTTGATGTTTAGAAAATGTATTTCAAACATTTTCATATTTAAAAGGTTTTAAGAGACATTTTGAGCAATCTTGATATAATGCTAAAACAAAAAGAAATTTTTTTTTTTTGTTTTATGGTTAGGAAAAATCAATATTGTTTTGTCCGAGCATTCGAGTAAAAATATAACCGGGGCATTTTGGGCTTAAAACGAATCTAAACGGGACCACTTAATGCCATATAACTTTGTAGCGGCATTTTAGATTACACCATAATTTCTATTCGAGTGCTAACTAAGAGTACTCGTAATTTCTATGATTCTTTTTTTTTCTATTTTAGTTTACATGTTTTTGTGCATGCCAGCTTTTAATCTGGACTGGAACAAAAAATATTAAAAATACAGGTCCTGGGTTTTTCTCTAGCCACTTGGTAAGGTATTTTAACCACCGTGATGAGTTACTTACTTACACAGGTACGGTGTATACAAACATACCAAGCTTTCAAGTGAGATGAGGATAAATTGCAATCGGGATATTATTTAATATACACGCTTCCACTTCGACTTTTATTCTTTCTAAATTGACTTCATATTTGGTTCAGATCGGTGAGGACGACAAAATCTCCCATTTGTTCATGATCTCCGGGTTTGAATTGGCTCGGATCTTCTTCAGGCATAATAACAACGCTGACTGATTCCACCGGATGAGAAAGGTACTTGTTCAAATGTTCGAGGATGCCTAGGCCTTGTTTTATGTGGAAGAACCCCGTTACATGGATGATTACATCACAGAAATCCAGTCCCTAGGTAAAACAAGCACATTGTAGGTAGGTAGGTAAAATCACATCCAAACATTAGTCTTCTCTTAGTGTGGCTCACTTGGGCTAGGCTATGGGCCATTGTGGCGTCCCACAAGGATTGAGCATCCAACATTGAGGTGGGAACACGTGCATTATTGTTTCCAATGGATCGCATGATTTCAATGAAATTGGCCTTATATTTCTCACTCGCTCCCTCATACGGAATCGGGGGCAGAAACGCTGAGGAACTGGGACAAGCTTGTACCAACTCGCTCAATTTGTTACGACCATATTTGGACACCTGTTGAAGGAAGATTTTGTCATTTTGCGCTTAAATAGACAATGATAAACTGAGGCAGCCAATTCTTATGAGCAGTTTCAAAAGTAGATTATAAATATGGCGATTAGCGGGTAATGATGCCACATTGAGTTCATGGTGCATGGGTTTTCTCGAGTGTACAATTCAAAGGTTCCGAAGCTTCGTTTCATGCGGGTTATTTTTTTCCTGTTTCTCATTATCATTGGGCAAAAGAGAGAATAATTGCTTGCCTTCTTCACGTCGGATTTTTGTCTGGCAAAGGCATGAACACTGAATTACGCATCAGCGTGATGGAATTTAACAGAGGCTCGTCAAAGCCCTCGTAAAATTAGATAAACACGTCATTGACACGATTAGCGCTTCCGTTTCAATCCCATAAAGAACTCATTATTTCAAAGAATTCAGTATTGATTTATAATGCAGGGATTATAAAAGTTGGATATACATTTTTCCCCCCATCAATTTACAGGACCATGACTCAACTGAAAAAGATCGCTTTACTGACCATGGACGTGTACCGCCGGGGGCAATTGGCCGCAATCACGGGTAGCTGGAATTCTTTGCAATAGTTGATCAAAGGCTGATAATCCGAGGCGTTCCCGGGGGCGTTTGCATCACTGAGAAACGTCTCTTCACTCAGAAAATCTCCCAGGTATTCGTTCATCACAGGTTGAGCTTGTCGGTCATAGAACTCCAAGGACAAAGCCAATTTCCGACCACCTTTACCACACTCGGAATGGACCCATTTGAGAATGTCTAGTTCCAAGGCATGAGCCTCAGGGTCCATATGATTCTCACCCACGAGAAGTAAGCGTTTGGATGAAGGTCTGAGACCTTCCAGAAAGGCATCTTGAGTAAGATTATCGCCGGAGCCCGAATAAAAGTGCGGTCCCGTCATTTTGGTTCGGGTCCAAACACTTGGCTTGGATAGTCGCAGAGGAACTGGACTAAAACTCCCAAGGGGACGAGCAATGCGGAGTAGGAACATGCTTCGTATCAACTGGAGTTGTTCATCATGTCTCTGAACATGTCTTCTTTGGCGGGAGATTGATGCTTCACGTGAGATGTGTACACGTCATACACTAACGAGACGAGGTTATCGAAGACGACCCGGTAACGGGTGGAGAGGAAATAGAAGTTAATGAATTGAGCCGGGGGCCACAAGAACCATTCGGCCACGTACAATTTGATCCCTAGAAGAGATGGCAATCCATCCAAGGGATAATGAATGGAGGATGAGTTTATGGAGTGGTTTCCTGGGTCTGTTTATGGATTACCTTTGTCGGCCAGATCTTGGTAAATGTCATGCTTTGGACTACCTTCCAACAGACCGGCTGTGATAAGGCAAGTCGAGATGCAAATGGGACTGAAAATCACTTGATCAAAGATCACTTTTTGGGCCACTATTCTCAGAGCCCGACCGGGTAGAAAGCGATCCAAAAAGTTGTACCAGTAATGACACAGGAATCCAGCCGTTAAGCCGAATGATGTACTCATGTGCAGGGTTCGGGACAGATTCCAAGTCAAGTGGCCACTTCTGAAACATACGTCAAAATAAATGAGTGAAATCATTTCAGGAACAAGAGCCTGAACACGTTGGCGTTTTGAACACTTCAAAATTCATCAAACGGAGTAACTTTAGCGTGTAATTATGTACGAGACTCCGCTGTCGGTTGCTTCTCTCTCGGTTCATTCAGTTCGTTATTCTACTTGGCATATTTCTTGATAGGGATCTTCTTCACCTGTACAACCACCAACCAAGCAATCATCGGCTTGTCACATACATTATGATAAAAAACACGTTTTAAAAAATGACAACATGTGGTACAGTCTAAAAGTTCAGGAAACTTGATGAAATGACCATTAACCAACGAAGGCGCAAGTCCTTGAACAAAGAAATGAACTCTAAAAAGAAAACCTTTTGGTTAAGGTCCGCTATTAAGTGACATTGGATAACCATGATTAAAGTTGGATTAGATTTTTCAATGGTGCTCTTTGATTGTGTCAAACGTTGATGCGTATTTTTTTTTTGTATAAACTGACACTGTTAGATCACGCTTTCCTAAAAACTATTTGGGGTCCGGCTTCAAAACTGAATCATTCAAGTGAGGGGCTTTACAACACACCACGCGGTTCTTGAAGCTATTCTTCACCTACTTGCTATCCGGGCTGGACTTGAGGGATGATGTTCCCAAGGGAGATTTCGGAAGGGAATGGTGGCTTTCCCACTGTTGTTGCAGCACATCGCCCAGCCCACTCAAGAAGAACGACACACCCACATTGGTGGCGAGCAGAAACCGCGATTGAAACATAAACGACATGACATGGCAGGCCTCGAAAAAAGACACCTAACAACGTTCGGATCTTTCATACTTCATGAGGGAGCCCTCGTTCTTATGTGTTCATGTTTTCGTAACAACTCCTTGACAGGCTGATGTAGACTTTTTGTTAGGTTGGGTGAGAACTGACATTTCGGAAGAGAAAAACAACACATGGTATCAGGGTGGCTGACTCACAAGTTTGGGGACCAAATTTCGAGCTGGCCAGTGGACAAGTTAAGACCATACGAGTAAAAGTGAGGAATTGAAAATAGCTACTTGGCAGGCATTGTCATCGCCTGTTTTAGCTTTGAAGCCGGCAGTCAGTGCCGATTCATGTGTCTAAGGCTGAGAATGGCATTAGATCTGGTATTTCAAGTCAGAAGCCTTTTTGCCATTGGGGCATAGCTGCATGGAGCATGTAACTCATGTAACACTTGCATGGAATGGATGCAATCGGATAGATAGCTGAATGGAGAACAACATGGATTTGGCCAGCCAGGGTCACCAACATTCACGAAAGGAACGGAGCGTTCGAGGAACAGCCAATAGGCATCAGCCATACATCCGACATTACAGGCGCACAAGCCTGCATCCATTCACGACTTTCTAGAAATATAGACGGTGAACGAGCTTCCCGTCAAATCGGCCTGCTCATGGTCATAGCGACTAGACTCTGAGCCACTTTTCGAATTAAAGTTATAAAAGAAGGAATGTAGATCTCTTTAATTAAAGGCATGTCATTTCTATCATTTACTTGTAAAGTGGTTCGTTTCAAAGCTATATTGTCAAAAGCTTAGTATGTAGCTGACTCAGAGTAGACCAAAAAAATTGGAATTTTATGTAGTGTCGACAATATAACTTTGGATACCTCTCCTGAGCTTCCTAAGCATTGTTTGAGGCTCAAACTTGGCCAAGTTCATGTATTTTGAACAAGATCTTGTGGTCGTATGAAGTAGTGCTCATTTGGAATAAAGCAAATGGTTCAGGAAATAATATTTGTTTATTTTTGCTTCTGTATGCAGTCCCCATCTTTTGAAATCCGTGATCTATTTGATTTCCGTGGCCATATTTCTCACCGAGCCACCCAAAAATGACGGTATCATATGGTTAGAAATAACGATAAGGCATCCCAGCACTGCCCCTTAGGGGCCAGACCTGTGCATAGCCATGTGCATTTTATCGACTCAATGGTTGCGGAATGATTAGTGCCGTGGCTTAACTATATAAGATTTATTCGGGAAGACTGAAGAGAGAACCGTTCGGTAGGAAGGAAGAAATTAAGATGAATGAATCGTGAGGAGAGAGAGAAGAGTCGTGAGCAATCATGTCGGAACTATTAACTAACGTGGATAAACCTGGTATTACCAATTACTCCAACTCCCCATTTTAGATTTTCAACACATTAGAAAACACATTAGAAAATGAAATAACGTTGAAAATCTCAATAATACACCAAGCGATCCGGTGTTTTGCGCGTTCGATGGCTGGATCTTCTGGAGACACTCTCGAGTTCACCACGATTATCTGGTTGGGAAGGTAAAGCCGGATCTTGAATTGGACGAAGAAATCGTCGATTTCGTCAAGACTTGTTGCCAGTCTCAAACTCCACAAGATATCTCCGGCCATAAGATTTGAGGATCTTGGCCGATCTGTCCCACCGCCGCGATTGTGGATTCTGGACGGAAACGAGGCTCCCATTAGCCAAAGGCATCAAATGGTGAGAGGGCTGATCGTAAGAGATCTTGCGGGATCGATCCAATTTCATCCGCTTTGCTTCAGCTCGATCTAAATCCTCTCCTTTGGTTGCTGACTGGAGAATGTCCTCCAAAGTTGGAATTCGAGAGCGAATGGGCCGACCAAATACTCTCTGAGCCGGCGATAGACCATCGTTCTGAGGACTGTTCCGGAATTCGAGTAACGCCTCCGCAAACTCCCCAGAATGAATGTTTCCTCCCGTCTTGGCCAACATGTATTTCATAGACTTCACCATGACTTCTGCGTGTCCGTTGCTTTGCGGGTAGTATGGTGAGGACGGCTTCCATTGAACACCCCATTTGGTAAGGAATTGACCGAATTGTGACGAGGCAAATTGAGGCCCATTGTCCGTACGTAGGACGTTAGGAACACCAAATGTAGCAAATAATCCCAGAAAATCTTTCATGATCTGAGATGAAGACGGGGAAGTAGCATATTTTTTGACAGTTGGAAATCCAGACAACCGGCAACTGTACACGAGGTAATCATTCCGATCGTAGGTGAAAATATCCGCAGTAACAACTTGGAAGGGTCTCGTAGGTAGATCATCTTGAATGAGGGGCTCGGGTTGATGGGAAGGCCGAAAATAAAGACATTCCGGACAAGCGGCCACAGTATTAGCTATATCCGAAGTGAAACCGGGCCAATAAATGATCTGACGAGCTCTCCTCTTCGTCTTTTCTACGCCTTGATGTCCAGCGTGAAGTTTCTTCAAAATGTTCTTAACAGCACTGGGTGGAATGACTATCCTCCTTCCACGAAGGACGAGATCTCCCTCAATGGACAATTCGGAGGCCACCTTCTTGAATAAGGCTACATAACCAGACTTGGCTTCCTTGATCGTCGCAGAAAGGACAGCCTTCTTGAGGTCCCCATAAGGACCATCCTCTCGGGCCATTGCCACGAGGTCGTCAAGAATAAGATCGGGTTGTTCCACCTTGAGGACAGCCAATTTAAAATGGAATAATTCCTCCGAATCATCTGGGTCCGACGAGTCGTTCTCCGGGTTGGACACCGGGGCACGAGAAAGGGCATCTGGGATGGCATGGGATATACCCTGCTTCCAATCCACATGAAAATTGTAAGCCAACAATCTCGTTCTATAATTTTGAACCCGGGGATTCTCGATTTCAACCAATGCTTGACGGTTAAAAATCGGGATCAGGGGTTTATGATCCGTAACCA
The DNA here is from genome assembly GCF_007210705.1 of Tigriopus californicus. Lineage (NCBI taxonomy): Eukaryota > Metazoa > Arthropoda > Copepoda > Harpacticoida > Harpacticidae > Tigriopus > Tigriopus californicus. The sequence goes on along the minus strand of NC_081449.1, from coordinate 15,415,049 downwards.
CCTTGAAATTGATACCAGCAAGATATAAATGACATTTTTTGATCGCCCAATAAATGCACAAAGCTTCAAGTTCTATCACCGCATAACGGGTTTCACAATCCTTTAAGTAACGTGATCCGCATTGAATGAGCCTTGGGACTTCATTTCGCATTTGGAGTAATGCATATCCCAATCCAAGTCGCGAAGCATCCGTCAGGAGAATGACATCCAATGATGGATCAAACTTATCCAGAACTGGCGGGGACGTCAATGCTTGTCTGGTCTCCTCAAACACTTTGGTGTGATCGGAAAGCCATTGAAATTGATTTTTGGCCTTCAATAAACCTCTCAACGGGGACGTCAGACAGGCTAGATTTGGTAAAAATTTACCCAGTTGATTCGCCAAACCGAGAAAAGATCGGAGATCGGTCAAGGTGGCGGGAATGGGAAATTTTTGGATGGCTTCTATCTTGGCAGGGTCCGGTGTGATTGTTCCAGGAGAAATAATGAAACCAACAAAACTGATCATCGAAGCAGCCAAAACACTTTTCTTGGCATTGACTGTCAATCCAAATTTAACGCACCTCTCCAGAATATCACTGACACTACGAATAAGGTTAGGTATGTCAGGAGCTCCAACTGCCATATCGTCCACCACTTTTTGAATGTCCAAACCCGCCATGGCCACATCTCCCCGATATGAAAAAGAATCACCCGTGGATACAAATCCCATGGGTGATCTCAGGAATTTGAATTTCCCAAATGGTGTTAAAAACGTCGTTAAATGTTGGGATTCCTCGGCGAGAGGCATCTGCCAATATCCCTTCACCAAGTCTAACTTGGCGAAATACTTCTGCCCGTGGTTAAATCCAGAGATAGCCTCGGCTGGTGTTTTGATGGGATGTACGCTCCTCTTGACCTCTGTATTTAAACGGGTAAGGTCAACGCATATTCTAACATCCCCATCACCCTTCGGAACAACAACGATAGGGTGGCACCACTCTGTAGGATCATCGCCCACCGGACCAATAATATCTTGCTCCACCATGCTTTCCAAAGCCAATTTAGTCTTATCCTCGTAAGCAAACGGGATGTTGCGAGCCACATGAATCGCAAATGGCTTGGCATTGTCCTTCAAATGAATGATCATAGGATCACCCACAACTGGACCCTTCATTGGTCGAAGAGCTCCAGTTTCAAAAGCGCGAGAGTATATGGTCCTCAATTTGCTTTCGATCCTTTCAAAAACATCGGTAGCAGATGCTTCCACAGACAATTGAGAAATCCATAACTCGCGATTCTTCCAAATTTCAGGCATTGGATGTAGAGATCGATCGGATTTCGGGACCAACAAGGAAGCAATTTGAGACCTCGGACTTGGGAAATTGTCATCAACAATAGTCAATGCCTTACAAGCGCTCAAACTGAGGAACGCATCCTGCAAATCCTGGCATACCACGATTGGAACGTTGGATGCAAAAATGCCATTGATTTCCAAGTTCGCGTGGAACATTCCAATCTGCTTCACCGGCTTTCCATCGATTCCAATGATATAATCTTGGAACTTTTCGGATAAAACGACCATATCCTTTAGTTTGGTCTCCTGGAGTACCGATTCGCCCATGACCGAAATGTCGGCTCCAGTATCGGCACAGAAAACCACTCTGACCGGTTTTGACTTGACGTGACAATGAGACGGTAAGACTTCAACTTCAATCTCATTGGACCTTAAATTCGTTCCACCCTTCGAAGCAACTTGTAATTTGACGGAACCAACACGAGTTTCAGACGAGTACTTATCCGTCTTGACATTCTTGTTTCGACACACCTTGTCCCAATGTCCAATTTGATGACAAATTCGGCATTTGGCCTTCTGAGCCGGGCACTTGTCTTTTGGATGGGCGGAGTGTCCACAAAATCCACAAGCAACAGCCTTTTCCAAATTCTTGTTTTTCAGGGACTTATAATTGGACTTGAATTTCGTCTTGACAGCGTTTAGGCGAGTCAACGAATCTGTCATTCCCCTGGCTCCCCGACGAGACGTTTCCATTTCCAAAATACAGTGGCGAGCTTCGTCGAACGTCTTGAAGTTCTTCTCCATTAGATGGGCTCTATCTGACTCACTCTTCATGGCCTGGAGCAGTAACGCAATAAGAAGTCTGTCTTCAGTAATATGGGCTAAATCGGCAAATTGTGCCAACTCCCGAATCACATTGCACAAGCTGGTGTAGTCTTGTCCATCCGTTTGTCTCACTTGGAGAAGATCACGCATGTCCAAGTGAACACTGCGGAGACTCCTCAGGTAATCTTTGATGATGCCCAAAATGTCGTCTACTTCTCGACCAGTGTCTGGTCGAATGTCCAAGGAATGATGAACAATCTGAAGGAACCCGGGACTACAGCACTCCCACAACAAGGATACTTGGGTTGTGTGGTCTCGTTTTGGTAAGGCAATCAAGTTGGAATAATTCCTCCACAAAGGACACCATTGAAGAAATGACCTCAGATTCGTGTCTTCCTCCAAGATAGGTGGACGCTTCACATTCAGATTGGGGAGTCCAGTAGATGGAGATTGAGAAGGCGGAATCGGCGAAGCTTGAGGTTGGGAACTCAAAATAGATTGATCAAAATTTTGACGAATGCCTCTGACTTTAAGTCGTGCTTTGTCGAAATTGTCCTCATGGGCGTCCAGGTCCTTGTCGATATCATTGTCATCCGCATCCGGGTGACACATCACCGCCTCTTCTGCATCCTGGAACCGATTGAGTTTCGACTCCCACGTCTGAAGTTTGAGCTCCAAAAGGTAGGGGTCAGTGCCATCAACATGAGTTTGAATAGCATCAAGAGCTGCCCTTTTTGCTCTTTTGGTCACTCCTTTGAAACCTTTTCTTGAGGACTTCAGGTTCAATACTCCCTCACGGTTATCCATAATCAACAAAAGGAATTCCCTTGCGTCTAGTTAAACCAGGCACAGATGTTCCCAGATCCAAGAAGATGATTTCTCTCAAAGGGATATGATCCGACCAACACTCGGGGAAATAAAGGATGAAATTCACCAATTAGAATATCTAATGCACGTAAATCGCGATCCCATCCACACGTAGTTGGCTACCGACTGCGCCACGGAATGATTAGTGCCGTGGCTTAACTATATAAGATTTATTCGGGAAGACTGAAGAGAGAACCGTTCGGTAGGAAGGAAGAAATTAAGATGAATGAATCGTGAGGAGAGAGAGAAGAGTCGTGAGCAATCATGTCGGAACTATTAACTAACGTGGATAAACCTGGTATTACCAATTACTCCAGGTTGGCTGTGTTTGCTTGAAAACGGCAGTTTGGGAAAAAGTTTTAATTGTTTTTATGCTTTTATGCAAGTGCTTTTGTTAGGAAAATTTAGATCCTGTCTTAAGCACATTGTTTGGTTATCTTATAGAATGACGGACATGAAATGCGCGAGCCTTAGCTTGACTTAGCCTCAGCCTGTAGTGGCTATAGTCCAAAAGTCGGCTTGCGTCAAGGCTTTGGCACGTGTGACGATAGTGTTTATTTTCTGAACTCTTTGAAATGGAAAAGAAATCTGCAAATTCTTTATTAGACTGAAGAGGCCTAAGTATAACAATTAAACAGGATACTTCCTAGAGCTCAAAAGACTCGCACACTCTGGTGGGCACATATCCGTTGATATTCAATCAACCAAAGAATAAAGCCCCAAATTGTCTTTTCAGCTTCTTTTCATGCGCATCTACATGTTTTCAACTTCTTAGGTGCAATAGAATCGTCTGCTGGTTCAACAAAATTATCTTCCTGAATGATCATAGAGTGAGTGCAGATTCCTCCTTGCATCTGGTAACATTAAGTGCTGTTATACTTATGCTGTTTGGTCACACTCTACCTTGTGACAGATGATCTAGCGCCATGGACGTTTCCTTACGCTCAAACCCACCAGTTTAGGGGTGCAGGGCCAGTGCGCGCGCTTTTCATGTCCGTTATACTATAAGATTACCCATTGTTTATTGACAGGAAAACGGAGGAATGAAATTCCGCTCAATGACCTTTGGGTCGACGTCATTAGACACTCCACTATTAGATGATGAAGGTAAGGTCATTTTGCAGGTCTCATCCATGAAGGATTTAGGTGTAGTCCTCCAAAACAATGGAAAGTTTGATGAGCATATCCAGTTCAAAGTTGGTAAAGCTTTTCAAACATGTGGATGGATATATCGCACGTTTAAGGCCAGAGATAGCGTCACAATACTAACTCTGTACAAGTCGATTGTTCAGCCGCATCTTGAACATGCCTCGCCCATTTGGGCTGCAATTAGTTCAGCAGGTTTGCAAAAGCTCAAGCAGGTCCAAAGATGTTATTGCTAGAAAGGTTGGGATTGTACAGTTTGTTGGTTTTGTTTTGTTTGTTACAAAGTCAGATGGCAGCTCTCTCGCTCGGCCTGCCATCTGAATGATGGTGTCCCAGTTGGGGGGATATTCACACTTCGTCATCACAGCCCAACATTAATTATTACCTCACCCTCGGGAATGACCGCAGGTTCGCCCATTTAAGCTGTTAAAGCAGCAACTACCATCAATAATTGAATAAATTTCTCATCAAGAACTGCTGGGATTCCAATCGTAGGAGCGGTAAGGAAGTCCGCAAAAAAATGTTGAATTGCATTTAGTCTCCTCTTAAATTATCCAATCTTAAGGCCCTTACTTTTAAACATAAGGCTCTAAAGGAAAAAGATAAATAATTTTTCCTCAATCATTTTTTGGTTTAGTTTTTTTACAAGGTTTTATTGCACATCATTTGTATTTCCTATTTTAAGTTTTTTTTATAAATTAAATATTTATCACCATTAAAATCCCTAACTGGATCATTTCAGTTCAAAAAAAGCAAGAATATGGAAACACTCAAGCTGCAAAGGTAGAAGGGTGACCATATCCAGGTAGCTATAAAAAGGTGCCCTCAATGCCCAGGGATTTTTCCCAGACTGAATCCGAGAATGAGGCCAATTGCCAATCAAATTCGTACTTCAAGCAATAACATCTTCGGGTCTGAAGCTCGTATGTGACCCTCATATGTGGGATGGCGAGCTCCAAGTGACCGAACCCCGATGGAGGCACCCCGGGTAGCCCCAGCATTTCATAACTCTGCCTTCCGGGGAAAGCCATTTCAGCCATGTTGCGCTCAATGCACTGTTGTTGGCCCAAGAGTTTTAGGAGCCAGATTGGCTCAGACCGGGATTGCCCTGCCGCTAAACTGCATACATACGCTCGACAAGCAATGCATGAATATCCGCTCCTGGAAATTGAAATGAAATATACTTCTTAATGTCGATCGGCTTAAGACATATTGAAACACTTTGACGGCTCATATTTGACCACCGCCCTACCCAAATTTGCTGGGCGAACCTGCTTTTGGCCTGCGGATGTTGGCCTAGTCTTGGGGTTTCAGTGCTGCCAATTTGGAGTCTGATTTGTTATCCTCTGCGCCTTGGGTGAGTGGTGCTGTTCTTTTCTCGCCCAAGTCCAAAAAACGTGGGACTTGCTTGTGGTGTGTGGCTCTGGGGAGATTTTCGTGCTTCCATCGGCTTTTTCTAAGGATTGATTCGTGAATTGGCCTCTCTAATCTGACCATGGCCTCCACGCTGAGTCTGCTGACCTTGAGGTCCAGCTTATGGTCGTCCTCGTCGGGGGCGTGGTCGCCGCATTCGATCCTGCACAGTGCCCGCCTGGCCGCCACCGGTCAGGGCTTACTCCTGAAACCCGTGGGGTCCCATTGGGGGGCCGGCGTGACGGGGGTGGCGCCTTTGTCCACGTCTTGTCTGCGATTCCAGAAGGAGATCTTCAAACGGGACAAACCCCACATTAACATTGGTAAATTGTTTAGAGTGGTTATTGAACTCAAACCAATGGTTGCCTAGGACAGGAGAAGACAGGAGGCATGAAATTTCGCAAGACGTTTGTCCCCACCAGTTCGATTCTGGTATAACTTAACCCTAATTGTATTGTAAATGATCTATTTCAAGCGTAAATGAACTGCGTTAAACTGGAAAAATTGGAAAAATTGAGCTCCCAGGCATTGGTGGCCAATCACCTAGTCAATGAACCCCCCCTTGCGTCCCCCCAATCACCAACGAGTGGTGTTGGCAATAAAGAACCAAAAATATCTGAAAAGACGAAAATGGGGTGGCATTATGTTACCCCATCTCAATTCGGAGCTCAGTTTGTTCCTTCATTTCGCCGACGGCTCATTTCTAATAGATGGACATGGAATAACTTTTTCAGAGTTTTTAAGGATCAATTCGATTGAGATGAAAGAACAAAAACAAGCATGATAAGGGTCCAAGAAATTCAGACTCGGGTGTTTGTACTAGCCCACAAGTTGAACACAAGTAACTTTTAGGTGATTAATCCTCGAAAATAAAAGACAAACTAAACAGGGCATTGTCATGAAGAACCATGATATTTAAGAGCCGATCCGATCCGTAAATATTGTGCCCACATCACCGTGGTTGTCAACGACCTGGTTAAATTTTTCGATTTTCATCGCCCATCCCCAAAACAATCGTCGAAAACTGGTTGTGGCCCGAAAGATGGACACTGGGATTGATATCGCGAAACGAAGACAAGTCCGTGTGGGTTTCTCATTTGATCGTTATGTTTCAGGTACCATCGGTCACGTGGATCATGGCAAGACCACACTTACGGCCGCCATTACCAAAATCTTGTCCGATCAAAAGCTGGCCACGTTCAAGGATTACGCCTCGATCGATAACGCGCCCGAGGAGCGCAATCGCGGCATCACCATTAACATCGCGCATTTGGAATACCAGACCGAGAACCGCCATTACGCCCACACGGACTGTCCGGGTCACGCGGATTTCATTAAGAACATGATCACCGGAGCCAGCACCATGGATGGGGCCATCTTGGTGGTGGGCGCCACCGACGGGGTCATGCCCCAGACCAAAGAACATCTCTTGCTCATCAAGCAGATGGGCATCAGCCATTTGGTGGTAAGACCCCTTCCCCCGTCCATATTTAACCAAGATCCTAGGCTCAATATTGATCCTGTACGACCGGCCGGACTAGGTATTCATCAACAAATGTGATGTGGCCGATGACGAGATGATCGAGCTGGTCGAGATGGAAGTTCGTGAATTGCTCTCGGAAATGGGCTTTGCCGGCGACTATCTGCCCTTCATAAAGGGCTCGGCTCTCCAAGCTATCGAAGGTGAGGCCGATGACACGTTGGGCAAGAATGCCATCATCGCTCTCATGGATGCCGTGGACAACACCATCCCTACCCCGGAACGCGATCTGGAAGTACCGTTTTTGCTGCCAATCGAGCACGTTCACTCAATTCCCGGACGGTAAGTGACAGATTTGAGCATAGATGGTTGGAAAGATTTCAAAAGTAACGACTTTGATGTCTCGGCTTCAAGAGGCACCGTGGTGACTGGTCGTCTGGAGCGTGGCAAGATGAAGATCGGCCAAGACATTGAACTCATCGGTTACGGCAGGCAACAAAAGTCCAAAATCACAGGCAAGTCTTATCCCGGCCACTTAATAATTCTCGATAGCCTACATTCCTTTTGGGCGTTCCTAATCCTTCAAATGCTGATATGGATCCAGGTATTGAGATGTTCCACAAAACGCTGGAGGAGGCCAATGCTGGAGATCAAATGGGCATTCTGATTCGAGGCCTGAAGCGGGACGACGTTCGTCGAGGCATGTTTGCCTCCAAGCCTGGCAGTGTCAAGCAACACAACCAGGTCATGGCCCAGGTATGATGATTCCATTTGAAGCCTACTCCGTGTCTACTCGGCCAATCTGACTCTTTCCCGTTCCCCGGGACCACTTGCAGGTTTATCTTCTGAACAAGGAAGAGGGCGGCTCCGACAAGCCATTGGTGAGCGAATCGGGTTTCTGCATCTACTCCAAGACTTGGGATACGACCGTGTTCCCCCACATCATTGGCAAGGAGATGGCCATGCCCGGCGAGGACTCGCAGATCCTCATGCAATTCAACAAGCCCATGGCCCTGGAAAAGAACCAGACCTTCACGATTCGACAAGAGGGACGAACCGTTGGAACGGGAAAGGTAAACACCCGGGATTTTTTGCTCAAATCTGGCTTCCCATAATCCATGAGTTGGTCTTGTTTTACTGATTACAGTTCACCGAAATCAAGAAGAGCATGACGGAAGCCCAGTTGAATTACCTGACATGCAGTCGCAAGAAAAAAGACCAATTGAAGGCCAGTGGCCACAATCAAGCGAATGTCTAGATCCACCATCTCTTGAGGTTCTCTGTGACAGACAGGCCCTCTGCTCTAAATCTGATCTGACTTCTTCACCACCACCACCCTTTGTGGCGTGATGTGTCTCTCGAAATGTGGTGTGTTTGTACTTACTTACTCTTCTATTCATTCAGAACTGAGTGGAGCGACTGTTTTATCAGTTCGAACCATCAGTAAGGTCGTTGGAAAAACGGCCAAAAACCTCATTGAGAAAACGCTATGACTAAATGACGACGAGGTTCTCGGTCGCATGTCCTTGCTTGACCGGTCTTGGTCCGCTCACTGAATAAATTCAATCACCCACTGCGATGCCTCTGAGTTAACTACCACTAGAGACGGCCAAAATATGCACTATCAGTTTTATTTCATAACACATATTTTTTCGCTTTCTGTTTTTGTGCATATTTTTGTGCATATTTTGGGTTTTGTCTAAAGCAAATTTGGGTTGGGTCAAATGTTTACAATGTGAACATGAAATGGCTTCAAAAGTCAGTGGCCGACTCCCTACATAGGCTGGCCGAGATGGTCTGGTGCAAATATCCTCCTGTCAATCAACTAAAAGATGCTTGAAAAAGAAAGATCCAAAAAGATCTCTCAGGATCATATTTTTTCTTTCACTTTTTATTATTGAGAATAATTTTGAATATCTGCAAGTGGCCTGGTACCCGTAAAGAAAGTCCTTGCCAGCATGACGCAAGTGTTTGCTTTAAGATATTTCAGCATCAACTTTATGATGTTTTATAAAGCCTATTCAAATCAATTTATTGCCGTGGTCAAGATCCATTATTTCGCAACT
>NC_081449.1:15405850-15405943 GCF_007210705.1 Tigriopus californicus | reverse complement strand
AAATCAATTTATTGCCGTGGTCAAGATCCATTATTTCGCAACTCCCTACCTTTCTTTTTTTTTGGTTTGGTTTTTCACGGGCTTTTCTAACCG
>NC_081449.1:15393141-15405823 GCF_007210705.1 Tigriopus californicus | reverse complement strand
ATATGATATTTGGTCTACCAACGAATTTAAGTTGGCAGACCGAGCTAGTCCTTGAATGTAGGGTTGATCTGGAATGCTATCTAAATATTTGTCCAAGTCTAACTTGAAAGATGTTACCGGACCAACAAGGCCTACGTATTCCCTACGAATATCAGAGGGAAGCAAATGAAACAATGAAGGAGCCCGAGAGAGAAGAGATGTGGACTTCATTGTTCGACAAACAAAAGACCCCCAAACATATAAGAAAAAAAGTAAAAAACCAAGTTCTGTGGGACATAGACAAATATCTTACGAAATTCTTGAGAAAGCCATTTTAACACCTCAATATGGAGTTTTTTTGCTTGTTTTAAGACCACACACCAGGCTCACTTAAATTCGTGATGAGCTCTGTGGGACAACAAGTGACTTGTAATAGGTGTTGATGAAGTTTTATGTCAGTGCACAGCAAAGAGTACCAATTACATCGTTTGACTTAGCTTTGAACAAAGATACTTTATGACGTATTTTAGGTGGTTTAATATGCCAGCATAAGCTACTTTCAAAGATGCTTATTGAACAAAAATTGTTCCTTTGTTTCTTTATCAAAAAAATGTCAAGTAGAAGTCTTGGCAATTGAGCAAACATTGCATTTTTTTAATGTCAGTGGTTGCCAGAAACATTCAAGCACTCCTTGAAAGTGAATCAGAGGTGTTTTAATCCCTATAGAGCGCCAAAGAGCCAACTACGAGTATTTCACGATCTTTGAATTCCAATATATATGCTGGTCAATCATTTAGAATCATCAACAATCAAATACGTGTAAACTGGAGCATAATGACTGAAAATGATCAACAGCAACTTATTTGAAAAGATGGAGAGTAAAAACCGATCCAAGGTAAGGCCTAAATCATCGTTTTAGCCCGTTTCCGACGACAATTGGAAACACCTCCAATTAATGGATAATAAGATAATCATTCCCTTTCCAAAACCAAACTACTTCAAATGGTTCAATCATGCGGGGAAAACATGCCCCATGCCTTTCTAATTTTGCTCTTTTGAAAAATGAAATGTAAGAACATATTCTTTTCCGTTATTTGAAACTGTCTTCGAAAAGTTTTCAAAAATCATGGTCAAAATATGCAATTAAACATGCTTTGTAATCCAAAATATGCACTTCAGTATGCATTTGATATTCAAAATATGCAATTTAGTATGAAAAACTCAAACCAAGAGGCAGGCAGGTGCAAAATTTAGTCCTAGTATACTTCTCTAACTTCTATTTGATCTTGACAAGCTGATCATTGGTCACTGAGAGGGTACTTGGAGCAGACCTCTCGGTCAACCTACGAGTTGGGAGTGAGCCACTGTTTTTTTTTCAAGACATTTCGCATTCAAATTGCCAATTTTTGGTTTCCTTGTCTTATTCTCTTTATGGTGACGCACCAGGAGGGGACCATAGTCTTAGGGAGAAACACACATTTCATTGACTACTCGAGATTTTATGCCATGTTTCTTTCAAATGCTTAAAAAGATGTCACCAAAAACCCTCCTTTTTAGCAAAACTAAAATGGTTATATTTCTTTCTGAATACCTACTTCTTCCTGGCTCAAAGACAGCTTAAGCTATTACTATCAAAAAGAAATTAAAGATGACAAGGCTTAACACCACCTCCAAAGACAAAATCTGTTTGTAGATGTTGCAAAGACCCTGTGGGGAGCATTGTTAATGAAACATGAATTTCTTGCCAGATAAGAATTTTCTTTTTGCTTTTATACGTTTGTCCAAAACTCACTGAAGTTTTTGGGAATTGTAGATTTGACCCAAAGATCTGGCGTTGTACTTAAAAGTAACAAATGCCACGACATTATAGCAAACTGGCTTATGGTTTAGCATATCAAAAGTACATGACACCTCCACCAGTATGATATAAAAAAATAACACTCACTTTTCCACTAATCTTATATCAAAAAGAAACAATTGTAAATGAACAATTTACAATTCAAAGCCTGCTTTTACTAGGGGCCAAATTCCCGACAGCATGTTTTATAAATTCTTCATCAGCACCTATTGAATTCCAATTCATTAATAATACGAGGATTATTTCGACAGTTTTTTGAGAAAAAAAACATGTAAAAGTTGGCACTCATTATCAAATCAGATTTGACTTTTGTTGATCTTTTTCTTCGATTTACTTAAAATGGTCATGACAGAAGTGTTTTAGCACAATATTACCCTTATGAAACCGTGTGAAGATAAAAAAGTGCTTAGAAATGTCTGCTTGTTTTCAAAGCATCCTACTGTGGAAGTGACGTTTACGCGTTAAATAATTTAATTTAGGTACAGAAAATGGCATATGATGTAAATAAAAGTTCGAGATCAAACAATTTCAAACCTGAAATGCACGATTCCTTTCTCCCTAGCAATTAGGGTTCAGTGGCCTTACGCATTATAGTCCTTAGCTATCCATTTGTTGAAAGTGCGGGCAAACAAAGTCAAAGGAGTAAGCAATTCCTGTCAAAGTAAAAACGCAATAGAGGCGGGAAATTCAAACTGAACGAAAATTGTCATTTTCAAGGTCAAAGTTTAAGATGTTCCAGTCAATAATTTTGTTCCAAAATGTTACTATAATATGGCATTTTGGTAGCAGATTCAGACTCAATCTCAATTAGATGTAATTAGATGGAATTTCGTCAACATTCTAACTGAATCAAGTCTCAAACAACCCAATATTAAAGCTTTGCTGAAGTATCTGGGACATGCAGCAAGCCAATATTCAAATTCCGATTTGACAACGGCATTCTAGAATGGACATAATCAACATTGAGTTTGTAAATTTCAAATGATAGTTTGTGATTTTTGTTTTAATTTCGTTTAAAATTGGAGCAACCTGAAATGAAATAGCAGTGCCAAATATAAGAAAAGTCATATCCTCAGGGTAAACTCTACCATGTACCTACACATTTGCGTAAGGTTTGAAGATTAACTTATTTTCCTGAAGACTTTTAAGGCACTGGGATCCTGACATGGAATTTGTCAAAAATCTAAGTCTTGTCAAAGTATGAATTTTCCCATTTTCTGTTTCAATTATATTTTGGCCTTTTTTACTCTATAAAAGGCTTGTTTGGTAAAACAAAAACAAAAGCAACAGGAAGTGCCACAACCTTGAACATTGCAAGGGAACCAAGCAAAGTGTTGTATATTTCATTTTAAATACTCTATAAAAACTTCTTGTGTCAAATTTTGCTCTGCTTTAGCTTGGTATCAAAAAATACCTTTTTTCTTAGTCCTATTCAGATTTGGAATGTCATCCTTGGGCGATTTTGCATTACAACAATATTTCCAACCACTTCTAATCGTCAGTATAGCCACGGACTTATGGAGATCAGAACTGTGAACGGAAGTGAGAATTCTAATCTCCTAAACTGTTCACTTAATTCCAAATGTCACTTCATACATCTTGTTGAATAGATGAACTTGGCCAAAGTTGAGCCCAAAGCTATACTTAAGGAACTCAAGAGGTATGGCTAGAGGGCTAGTCACAGAAACGACACTCAGTTATTTTTTGCCTCCCTCGCTCGCGGCTGCCTGGTGTGTGCGATGGGGATCGTCTTTGAGTATATTTAGTTACGTGATCTCAAAATCAAGTTCCGAATTCAGGGAGCCAGTGATTTGATGGCTCGTTTGTCTGCTTTGGTTGAAACTGAGTAACGCAAGAGAAGTCGATCAGTGCGACACCCTGCTGCCCAACTACCAAAATGTGTTCAAAGCAAAGTCTCAAGCGGCTTGGTTGGAGTGACTTTTCTCTGACAAGCCCTCTAGGTATGGCCAAAGTTAAAGTACAAACACAACATTGAATTAGAATTTTTGGCCGCTTTTGTATCAGATACTTCAGCTTTAACATCCAATCCTAAAAGTAATATTTTTGAGTCAAACTTCATCGTCCCACTTTGTTTATCAGATACATAAGCTTTAATCTTTTGACAACTTATCCTAAAAGTAGAACTAAGAGTCTCCGCTGTCTCATTTTGTTTATTGGCTTCGACACTAGAAAGACAAATTCATACACCCACCTCCCCAATTCATTTTATTCATCACTAGATGTACAGCATTTGCCATTGCAATCATGTTTTTTTCTTGTCAAACTGTTACTCCAAAAGTCACAATCTTGAGGGTTTGCCCATGAACTGAGTAACCTCACAGAATTTGTTAACCGGCCCTGTAATTCAATTTGGCTTTAAGGTCAAAAATCACTCGACCCTTGACCCTCTACTCGACCCTAATGACAGCTGTTCAAGCAAAAGTTTAAATTGGTGTTATGTTTAGGGATTATGCACTTGAGCCCACATATTTCCTCTCACTTCATGATGAATGAAGCCAATGATTTGGCACACTAACAGGCACGCATACAATGATTATAGCACAAATAATGAAAAAGAGCACATTTCTGGTCTTTTTTGTACACTTTTCGACCGTTTTTAGTTGTGCCTGTTAGAGTTTGAAAAGTTCAGGACTGCTGCTCTTTACGACTGGAAAACAAGAAAGAACTGATCTCCAATTGTTCAAATAAACGTTGCTAACATCTAAATCGGATTTTTGGGGGGCAAATGGGGCACCCCCGCATGGTTTCGTGAACGCACATTTTGAAATGCGACTGGGTACATTTTAGTACTGTCGCATTTCAAAATGAACGTTCACGAAACCACGCAGGTGTGCCCCATTTAGTTCCCATCAGGGTTATTGTGGTCTATAAATGCGGATCTTGTTGAAAAATATTTGTAACAGACATTGAAGTTAAGATAATACTTGTTTGTGATGGCAGCCCTCAGTTTTACTTCTCCCTGAATCTCTCCAGCCCTTCTATCAAAGGCTGGAATTCAAATATTTTTGAGGCAACTTGAAAAAATAGAACAATTGGCTCAAAAATCTTTTTGCAGCAAAAAAAATTCATCATTAGTTTTTCAGGTGTTAACTTCTTTCCGAGGTCCAGTCAATGTAATTGACCCCGAGACATTTTTCATATTCTGAAATTGTCAATTTCTAACATAACAATTACCAATGAATTAGATATTCATGTTCACAATCCTTTCTCTTTACTTTGGGGACAATCCTTTGCTTGCCTTCCTAAAACAGACCCTCAGTAACACTCACCACAGGTTCCTTCCTCATTTAGCTGGAAATGAAACATGAACTGATCTTAGAACCACAATAATCTTGGCTGAACAGATTTTGTCTTTGTGCAATTGCAAGGAAAAAGAGCGAAAAGGCAAAAATTTATTTTATGATGGTCTGGTAGTGTTTGTAAAAGACAAACAAGAAAATGTGCTAGTTTTTTTCATTTTTCATTTTTATTTCAAGAATGCAATTTAATAAACTGGCAAAAAAGGGCAAAACATGTGCGGAAGTGAGAAACACAAAAAGAAAAACGGACCAAAAAAGAGTCGTGAAAATTCAAAAATGGCTTAAAAGTGGAAATTGTATGCAGAAACCTTTTTGCAGTCAAAATGGCCAAAAAAGTGAAAAGTGACGGTTTTCTGTGGTATAAAGTTCACTCTCTGGCACGCAAAGGAAATCAAACGCCAGCATTAGAAATCTTATTTCATGGCAATGTGTTCATGAGTGGCAGGAATCTAAGTTTCCAGTCACTTGTAAAGAAATTTTCTAATGTCAAATTTGGCTTGGAGTGGTTTTGAGGGAAATTCATGCCTTGAAACCGGTTCTTGTAAAAGAAAAGTGTTTATTCAATAGCGAAGGCATTCTTTGCATGCATATAGTTAAGTTTGGATCTCAAAAAGTTGATCAGTCAACACCTAAAAGGCGGTTGCCATTTCATCATGACCTCTCATGTGAGAAGAAGCTCAGGCAAGCCCACGCTCTTCTCTTCAAACTCAACGGGATGAAATGGGCCATAAACCACTAAATTAGTTAATTTTCAGTGGTCTATGAATGGGCAAACACATTCAAGGTGTCTTGACCTTGTTGACTTTCTTCAAGCCTCACTCAAGACTTTTTTCTTATCCTCAGTTTGTTGCTTTCTAACAACAATCTCCAATGAAATCATATTTATATTCATGGTAATTTCTTTTTATTTTGGGTATAGTCCTTTGCTGGCATTGCTAGTTTTGTTCAGTTTCTATTTCAGTTCTAATTTTAAGTTAAATAAGTTTGTGTTTTATCAGTTTGTTGAGTTTATTTGTGCCATTTTGTGAAGTTTTCCTAGTAAACATATGTTCTTGATTCCTTGCTTTTCTCTGTCCCTTACTTCTTGTTTACTATCTCAATCTTAGATTTGTATGGTTAGTTTGATATGAGGTAGTAAATTCCTAATTTGCTCTGTTGTCCTGTATCTCAGGACAAGATTGTACAGCCTTTTAGTTCTTTTGTATCTCTTGGTCTCTTGATTTTGCTGCTCATAGATAGTTCCTCCTGCATTCATGATGGAATCTATTTTTGGAAAAGTCAGCAAAGAGGCTAGACAATGTTTGGACTTGGTCTCAGCGGGGAAGGATCCTTTCGTAGTCAATGAGCCCCTTATCATAGAGGCTTTGGATCAATGAAAATGAAACCAGGGTGCTGCTAGAAGAGCAGGCTCATCCAGCAGTTGAGAAGTCGATTGATTTGACCAGTGTAAAGGTTGAAGATGTGTAGAGCAGGATAAGATAGTTGTGGAGAAAACAGTCCGTCCTGTTTATCGAAAGTAGCCTTGTCCTGATGAAGGAAAAGGCTGTCAGTTTGATCACCCTAAATGGTGTCTAAAACTTCTCAAGTTCGGCCTTGAGAAGTACAATTGGAGGAAACGAAGTTCAAACGTAGATTGTCCTTTCTTCCACCTGTACATGTGCCGTCAGTCCATGAGACTTAAGGCGTGCGTTAACGTATGGTATAGCTCTGTCTACGTAGAGGGGTCACAAAGGACGCAATAGCACAGACAAGCTCAGTCTTAAAGTTATAGAGCTGACCCTATTCCTAAACCTAATACCACCCCTCCCCCTTTCCCTAACCTATTTTGCTTCCTTCCTCCCTACCTCTTCTCCTACCTCCCATTCTCTCTCCCAATTCCCTCCTCTGCCCTTAAATACACAAACCACCCCTATTCCTATAACAATCCTCCTTCCCAATATCCCTTGTCCCACCCCTATGCCCCATGATGATTAATTTGATCCCCATCAGAAGCCCTGACCCTACAAAATCTGAAAAATGGATTCATCTTTCAAATCATTTTGTGACTACTACTTTAGGGTCTGCCCTTGGGTTGACCTCAATACCATTTTGTCGATCCATTTCAAGCAATTGGCCAACATTACCCTCACACTGGATTAGAGCCATTGAAGATATCAATCAAATCCAATATCCTCTGATCATCTATTCAATGTTTGAGAACTTTGTATCACAAGATCCAGATAGGACTCAAAACTGAAGAGAAAGGTCTGTAATGATCCCTCATTGGTGACCAAGTGACCCTAAGTGTGGCCAAAGCAGCATTACTTTTTGAAGCCTAGGGACCCCCCATCCTTATTTCCCAGTACCTGGCCATCCATAGACCAAAGCCCTGTCATCAAGAGCAACCAATGGAAAGCCAAGAAACAATGAGTTTAGTCTTGATACATATTGCAGTTCACACCCATTGTTCATATGAATTCATGTTGTTTGGTCTTTTGATTAAGAAATGCATTAGAAAAAGCCCTTTGAGTTGCATCTTTTTTGATGTATCAGATATTATTTCAAAATGATGGCAAACTTGAAGAATTAACAGAAAATTGTGTTGGTACCGAAATATAAGGTGCAAGAGCTTGGTAACAAAAACTTGTCACCTGACACTTTCATCTCTTTGTTCAAAAGGACTATACATGCTTTTTATGATGACACTTTATAGATTAGATTTTTAATGGCTGAAAGCTTTTGTAACTGCCAAAAGCAAATATATTTGGGTTCAAGTAATCACCATAAATACCTTGATAGTAATAAAGGAGGAATTAAAGGTAGGAATAGTATAGTACATTTGCGCCGTGCACTAATGTTAAAACAACATAAGCCATTTTAAAATATTTCTGGTATTTTATAGATTATACACCCAGTTTGATAAAAACACATAAACGGGGTGAAAATAACATTAGTGTTCAATGTTATTGATCTGAATACTTAGGTTTTAACAAAACTCATACTTTTTAACTTACAGAAGAACTAGTACACATTGCCCTTTCTTTGTTGTCTGCCCCCAGCGCACTGTCCATCTCCCTGTCTGGAGAACACCTTGCGCTGCGCAACCCATTCCTCAAACCTAGAGGGCTTGACTAGCCCTCTACTCAAACCCAACCATCCCCATTAGCCCATGTTTTGCCTCCAGTAGAACATAGCTTTGTTAATGTTAAATTATGCACGAGAGAAACTCCATCATGTTCAGGGCAAGCATGTATTCACAAATCTGGAATTGCATGTGGATGAGAAAACCTAGTTCCTTGAGGGTGACCAAATAATAGTGAGACAAAATGGAACATAACATCTCCCCTCTGAAGTTCATAAGATTCAGAAAGAGTTAAAGCATTATTAGAACAATGGGAAACAGAAAACGGAAGGCATTAGGTTTTGAGTGCGAGCTATTTACATGTCTTTCAAATGGTTTAAGGAAACATCGGTCACGGAAGAATTCCTTTCCTTGAACTGAGACTTTGTAGGAGCAACCGTTTTCAAGCACACCATAAATGATCCCCCGTTCATCCCAATGTCGAGAACCTGGGTGTTGATGTAGAACCTCTTGTCCAATCTGTAGGGCTTGGAGATTCTTGGCATGTAAATCTGAATATCGCTTAGCGCGTTGGTTTGTTAAAGAGCGCTTCCAAATGCCATCTTGAATATCAACAAAATTGTCGAGGGCTAAGATTGGCAATCGGCTTCGTTGACGACGACCAAAGAAGAGTTGAGCGGGACTATATCCATCCCCTCGGGGCACATTACGCCATTCAAGTAATGCGGCTGGAAAATTTTCACCAGAATCATGACAATTTTTATCAATAGCTTGACATTCTTCACTCCGGCTTCCGCAAGGCCGTTGCTTTGACTATTGTTAGGAAATGAAGATTCGTGAATTATATTGTGGGTAACACAAAACTCTTTGAATTCCGAACGGAATTGTGGACCACCATCTGTGCGACAAGTAGACGGGAAGCCAAAATCCATAACGATGGTCAGCAAAGCTTCAACAACTTTAGTAGTAGTGGTTTTTGTCAAGTGTTTGGCAAACGGAAAACCACTATACTTGTCGACTACAAGTAACCATGTATGGCCCGCAACTTCAAAAAGGTCTATCCCAACCTGCTCCACTGTAGAAGAGGTAGTCGTGATTTGGAGAGGTTCTTTTGGTTGCGATGGTCGAAGTTCTTGACATGTACATAGAACATGATTCTATGAGCTGCTTGATGCTAGCATTCATTCCGGGCCAAAAGTATAATTGCTGAGCTAACTTCTTTGTCTTGACTTGGCTAGAATGCGACAAATGTAGGAGTCGAAGAATGTCTGGACGAGCCGTACTATAGGTACTATAACAATTCGAGAACCGTCGTACATTATCAGAGTTGGATCCGAATCTGAGAGCAGTGACAAACTAGATCAAATGGATTTGTAGAGATTGGCGGGGTGATCTAGTGGTATTGAGTTGGTTTTCAAGCCTTTTCGGAGGGCCGTAATAATAGCTTGGTAATCCATATCTTCTTCTGCCGCATCAAAAAGAGCATCCAGTTCTGGGTGTGTATCAAATGCACGGGCAAATTGGGCCAGAGTGACATCCACATCAACTTGGTCTTGATCCTGAAAATTGGGATAAAGCGACGAAGACGTGGATTGTCCTGATCAGATATTGATTTGGCGAAGACTCCTCGTAGTGGGTTGTGGTCCGTAACAACAGTGTAATGTTGCAATCCCAGGAGGTAGAAATAACATTTTTGGGTTGCCCAAAAATTGCGAGGCATTCGAGTTCGATAGGAGCATAACGGCTTTCTGTGGGAGTGAGGCCACAAGAACCACACTGTATTAAGCGAATCTTCCCGTTTGCTCTTTGTATTAAGGCAAAACCAAGACCAAAGAGTTGACTGGCATCAGTCAAGAGCTCGGAAGGAAGAGTATGATTGAAGGGTTGGGCCAAAAGTTCGGAGGTGAGGATGCGTTTGGCTTTTTCGAAAGCCTTTTGATGTTCGTTCAGCCATTAAAAGGCGACGTGTTTTTGCAAAAGCTTCCGAATGTCCTTTTTAACGTGAGCTAAATCAGGTATGAAAAAACCCAACTGATTCGCGAGACCCAGAAATGACCTTACGGATTTTACATTGTTGGGTGGTGGGAATTCTCGAAACGCTACAACTTTGTCTGGGTCCGGTTTAACGCCTTGGTCAGATATAATATGACCTGCAAATTTTACTAATCGGGCCGCTTCGAATTTATTGATCAAAATAGCGATTGTAGCGTGGCGGCATCTTTCCAAGACAATCCGTATGCGTTGAAACAATTGATCCTCGGTCTCGGCTTGAATCAGAATGTCGTCGACATTTTTTTTTAGAAAGGGAAGATCTTTGAGAACTTAATCAGATCTTCTGCACCATTCGTCTGAGGACGCATCGAGACCCATGGGCATGCGTAGGTATCGGTAACGACCCGAAGGAAGAAGAAACGTGGTCAGGTAAGAGCTTCTCTCGTCGAGAACAACATGGAAATAACCCTGAACACAATCAAGTTTGGCGAAGAATTTTGAATTCGCATTGAGCCATTGGATGATATCTCTCGCGCACGGGGACGATTAATGAATTTGTTAAGGTGGGTGTAGTCTGAAGTACACCCACAACCATGAACTACTCTTTTGAAGCAAGACCGCGTTCAAGCGTGGGGAAGGAGAAAAAAAAGAGGACTGAACGCCGGAAATAAAGGATTGATGTAAGCAAATAAATGTACTATTCACTTTCCCTACTTTTCACTGCCTTTAAATAATAGAAATCGTAGAGGAATGTTTTAAGTATGCGGAAGGAAACCAGCCACTTTTGAAAGCAACTCTCTAAAGCTCCAAGTTCTATGACGAACTGATATATAATAACAATCTATTAAAAATCCACGTACAGGAATATTTCAGCAATAAGTCGACTTTCCTTGGCCACTGAACTAGTGGCAAAGTATCGTAGCTTCATCATCAACAAAACCACGGTCGGTTATCATATAATCAAGCTTCATAATTTCCTGCTCCTATAAGCTTTGAATTTTATTATATACAGATTACTTTTGGCCAAAGAGCACAGCTTAACAAGCAAAATAAATCTATTTGAGTAATGCTTCACCGTCGAAATGCCACCAAGATGCAAAGCACCTTTCGTTCGTACTGAGATGTCAAACTCATATTTTGAAGTGTCCTGAAATTGTCAATCAAGTTTAGCAACTGAATGATATATAACAACAGGTCTTGCTATTGTGTTAAGGTATATGGTATTAGGTTGGAGACAGTCTTGGGACATATTCAAGAAAATAAGGAGAGTCAAATAGACGAAGTACAAAATTAGCATGGCAATACTTTCTCTGGACTTCAACGTCCAATATATCTGACGACTCATTTGAAAAACTCTACCAACATTCAAGTGGGTATGCTTTACAAATTTTGCGTCAAGTTTGAGGAATACACTTAAATCTTTCATGGAAGAGACCTGTTTAATAGCTTTACCGCCATATTCATATCGGGACTGATAAAGCCTTTAATGGCGTCGAACCCACAGCCATTGACCTGAATTTCATTTTGTTATACGTCATATTACTCTCGGTGACCTAAGAGTAGATTCGATCTAAATTATTTTGCAAAGCTATTGGGGCCATGGTCATTCCTTCCCAAATCTGACTTTGTACCGTCAATACAAGAAGATGCCGTTCTTAACAGTAACCTTTTGAATCAGAACAAGAAGAGAAGAGAAAAGGAGAGCTCGTAAAATGGAGCCCTCTGGAAAATCCAACTTGAAGACATGAATTTTTATTAATGCAAAGTTCGGGGGAAATTTGCTTGAAAGATTATGTTCTGAAGTAACGAGAAATTTAACTTAAAAAGTGACTGCTTGAGTTAGGCCGAATCTGAATTCTAGAGACCCAAGAAGTAATGTGTAATAAGAGCCATTTTCGTTTATGCGAACTTCCCTACTATTACTCAGAATTTGTTATGTCAGGCTGAACATGGCGGAGTTGATCATGGCGGAGTTGATCGTGGCGAATTTCACCGTAGAAAGAGTTCACCCTGGCGGAGATTGTTGTTCGCGGAATTATCCATGGCGGAGTTCGCCGTGGGGGAATTTGATGGTGGCGGAGATTGCCGTTGGCGGAATTCACTATGGCGGAGATCACCGGGCGGAAATCCACAGGCGGAGATTACGTTGGGGGAAACGTATGGGAACCATGAAGTTCAAACTTATTGAATTTCTTGAGGTCAATGCTGTCCTTCCTCCTAGGCAGCACGAGTTCCGAGCACATTTTAGCAAGGTTACCCAAACTGATCGATCATATTGAGCAGTTATTGAGGGACTAGAGAGCCATGAATCAGTTGATATTGTCTATCTTGATTTTGCCAAGGCCTTTGACAAGATAGATCATGGCCTTTTGTTAAATAGACTTCATAACATTGGGATCCAAGGCACGGTTCTCAATTGGATAAGAAGCTTCATTCATGATAGGAAGCAAATTATTAAGGTTGAGGGGTTCT
>NC_081449.1:15392429-15393002 GCF_007210705.1 Tigriopus californicus | reverse complement strand
CCCAACGTACATTACCAACCATGCTTCTGGAACTGGATTCTGTACATTAATAAAGTCTTTTTTACATTCTCCGGAGGATATGGGAGAGACAGGTTTCGTGCCTACGAAACCTAATATTCCCGGAGCTGCTAGCTAATCTGTTCCCCCGGAAAGGCAACTGTTCATTGTCTTCCGTGTAGGTCATACCGAAAGTCGCGTTTCTGCTTTCCTCACTAGTTTGAAGCCTACTTTGTTGCTTCGTTACACCCCTGTGCCTCACCTACTCCCCCTTCGTGTCCTAAACAACTCCACGATGTCCGATGCCTCCGATTTTCACGGCTTCGACGCTCCCCCACTGAGGGACAAACTTCATGTCAACAACGGGTCACCCCCTTCTGATTACGGCGCCAGAAGCCATTGGCCCTCAGAGTATTCCTGTCCACGCCGCCCATGGAAACACCACCGACCCCACCTTCGACCCTGAATTGGGATTAGAAATGGGTAATCAGACCAAACGCTTTCAATTCACGAATGACCCGCCCATTCGCATCCAGGCCCTCTAAAGATTAAAAAATTCGACCAAACGAAAGGGCA
>NC_081449.1:15392236-15392389 GCF_007210705.1 Tigriopus californicus | reverse complement strand
AAAAGGCGACGTGTTTTTGCAAAAGCTTCCGAATGTCCTTTTTAACGTGAGCTAAATCAGGTATGAAAAAACCCAACTGATTCGCGAGACCCAGAAATGACCTTACGGATTTTACATTGTTGGGTGGTGGGAATTCTCGAAACGCTACAACTT
>NC_081449.1:15385727-15392185 GCF_007210705.1 Tigriopus californicus | reverse complement strand
TTCATTCCAAACACGGGTCACCCCTTCTGATTACGGCGCCAGAAGCCATTGGCCCTCAGAGTATTCCTGTCCACGCCGCCCATGGAAACACCACCGACCCCACTTCGACCCGAATTGGGATTAGAAATGGGTAATCAGACCAAACGCTTTCAATTCACGAATGACCCGCCCTTCGCATCCAGGCCCTCTAAAGATTAAAAATTCGACCAAACGAAAGGGCAAACTTCAGCACATCAAGAAGAAGCCCAAATCCAAACGCCACCAAGCCCATCGGCCTCCCTTCTTCCTCATCATCAACGTCCTCGAATGCCGGACTATCTTCAAGCGAGGAAGAGCTGACCCTCGTTTTTGTGGCGGAATGGGCAACAAAACGCTCCATCGACGATGGCCGCCCTCACCCTCTTTTCTATGCCATTGGGAAGCGCCACACCCTCGGCCCGACCGGGTCCGAGGACATCTTTCAACTGGAACTACTAAGAGTTATTTCTATCACTCATTATGAAGGGTTAGAGTCCCAGACTGTGTCCAATAGTTCATGAAAGGATCGAGTCTTCGTCATTGCAATATTATGACAAAGCAAAGGAACTATCCTTTGAAACTTCGCGGCTTTCGTCATTGCAATATTATGACTACGAAGGCTGTCTGTTGAGAGTTGGGTTCAAGTCCCCCCCCCCCCCCAACACAAGAAAAAAAAGAAAATAACAAGGAAGTTCCTACAGGCCTGAATTTATATTTCAGGTTCTGTTCAACGAGCCATTAGTTACGTTCAGGGCCGGTCAAGGAAGTTAAAGAAATCGAACTTCCCACATCAAGGGTGGCTCAACACAACAGTTTGTGTGGTTGTTTGTTAAACAAGGCCAGAAAAAGACTTGAAAGTCTCGTCAAAATGGGGACGGACGATCGTACAGAAGATCCTTGGATCCTTTCCGTTGAATCGCTGAGCGCATTTCCAAAAGGCTGGAGAAAGAAACCAGCTGGATTCTTGAGTCATCGACTCCCTCGGCCAAGTGATTGCTGCAGCAGATCACGATATTACCATGTCACGTATCTGCAACGAGAATGGATTCTCTCTGGTCCAAGATTTCGAAGGGGACGAATTGTATGAGCGGGACGATCGGAAGCGTGTTGAGAGGTTAAAAAGTAAAACAAATATTCGGTAAACAACCTCCGGCGTAGGTCTGGACCCAAAGGTCATTTCAGGGAGCTGCAACCCAGGGGAAGGGGTCACCTCCAACCCCAATACTTTCACTCTCATTTTAACTCGCCCGCTTTCCGCCGTCCCTGTATCCACCATCCCACTACCACTAACCGTCTCACCACCAACCGCACTACGGACCGACCAAACTTTGGCCGAGGACGCGGAAGAGCTCGAATTGGAGGCTTGAAACAGGCCTCTGTCACATTGTGCACATCCCGGTCATTGGCAGCGCGATTGCCCAAATACAGCCTAGGCCCTGGGTCGAATTGAAAACATTTTCCCACTGAAACTTATTTTTGAAATAAACTGCTCAGAATTGTT
This sequence comes from Tigriopus californicus, assembly GCF_007210705.1. Taxonomy (NCBI): domain Eukaryota; kingdom Metazoa; phylum Arthropoda; class Copepoda; order Harpacticoida; family Harpacticidae; genus Tigriopus; species Tigriopus californicus. The sequence goes on along the minus strand of NC_081449.1, from coordinate 15,390,666 downwards.
ATTGATTTTCGTCTCGTATGTTGTCATTAGGTATCGTCCTTCCACTACGGTTTGCAGACTCTTCCCCAAGTCAAGACTTCCAGAATGCAAACGACAATCGATCGGTGGCGGGCAATATTCATAAACCTGAATTCCGTACATTTTGGGTCTCGACTTTACAAATCAGCCCTTTCTTCAGGATTTCTTGACCTACGGCAACAAAATGCGCTCTTTCGATTTCCCCCAAAATCCATCTCGACACAATCCTCGGCAAAACAGCCCGACAATGTGACCTTTATAGAAAATACACCTCTCGGACGGCATTCAAGACGGCCTTTTGTTGAAGTGAGAACTCCTCCCCACCTGATCCTTCCATTCAAGTCGTAGAACGGGCCGGAAAGAAAAGCGTTTGGTAATAGATGCTCCCGTTCCCTAAATAATCACGTGCGGAAGCGACGAGTAACATTAGATCACCTCCATAAAATCGCAGATTGCTTTCCCCGTGATTGGTGGATGGCATCTATGGATGTGTCTTCAGGCTACATACCACATCAAAGTGGCCGAGGAACATCAGACTCTTTTGGGCATGAAATGGACTTGGAAGGATGGGAGCACCAAGTTCTATAAGTGGAAAGTTGCGTTTCTTGGCATCTCGACTTAGTGCATTTCTTCACCAAAATCATGATGCCTGTGAAGGTCTACCTACACTCTCACGGCATTGCAGCCTTCATTTATATTGACGATTGTCTGATATTAGGCCATTCCAAAACGGATTGCGAAAAGAAGATGGAATTCGCAAGATTAACGTGGCAGCAAGCTGGTTGGATCGAAAATCGGAAAAAAAGCTATGGCACTAACGCAATAGGCATTTTCCTTGGCATCACCATTAATCTAAAGGAGCAAAAAAAATTCTTTCCCGAAGACAAAATCAGCCGTGTTCAGACGCTCATCCAATTTGTCATTAGTCAACCTTCGATTCACATACGGAAATAGCGAAACTATAACTGTCTCGTGATGTCGGGATTTTGGCTTTCGGGCCAATCCTTCACCTGTTGTGCAGGACAGGCTACCTTTGCCTCTCGGAAGCGCCATCATTGGACTGCAGAGTCGATCCCACGCCTTACGCTCTGAACTATTGTTCTTACAACAGGAACTAAATGACTGAATGGGTTTCCTATGATTAAACAGGAATTACAAATTCCAACCGCCATGAAAATCGTGTCATCCGATGCAAGCGCCCTAGGCTATGCCGTCGTTGACCTCCTATGTTAAAAAAACTTGCTCACCAACCCCATTCAGGTCCTTGTGTGCAGAAATTGACGGGACGAACATTCACGACCTCGGAAAAACTCCGCAGCTCCACGTTCCGAGAATTGGTGGCGCTCTATGATTTTTTCCACTACATCTAGTCATCGATTACAAGGGCAATCCTTCATTCACTTCACGGATAATAAAGGGTGTCACGTACATCATGCAAAAAGGATCACCCATTCAGGACTTGCAAAGATGGCAGTCGGATTTACAAAACCTGTAAAATGCACGACAACAAGCTCCAGGTAGTCTGGCTGGCTCGTTCGGACCCGCGTTTACAACTTGCAGACGAATGGTAACTTGCAGACGATGGTAAATTTGAAGAGCATGTACAGTCAAAAGTGACCAAAGCCTTTCAGACTTGCGGCTGGATATATCGAACATTCAACTCCAGAGTGTACTGACTATGAAAACCCTGTACAAATCAATAGTCCAGCCACATCTTGAATACGCTTCCCCAATCTGGGCCCCCATGACCGCTGGGGGGTTAAATAGTAAGATTGAACGAGTACAAAAGAGTTTCACGAGATATATTGACGGGATGTCTAAATTAAGCTATTGGGAACGCCTCAAATCATTGGGATTATACAGTATTCAACGTAGGTATGAACGTTACCTAATCCTGTATGTGTTTAAATGTCTCCATTCCCATTCTCCTAACCCGGGAATACGACATAGCGTTAGCGAGAGAAGAGGAATTTCATGTGAAATGCGCCATAAAATCAATCACTTGGATAAAGAGATTGTAAGGGGCTTAAAATCATCTTTTGTCTTAAACCGGGCACCAACTTTGTACAACTTGCTGCCGTGCTCTCTTAGACGATTCTATGCATTAGATGACCCATTGTTATGTTTTTAACGTGACTTTGATTGGTTTTTGTTAACGATCCCAGACCAGCCCTACATTCAAGGGTGCCCTAGAGCGGCTAATTCAAACAGTTTGCACGACCAAATATTTTACAAATTATGACTCACCTTGATTTACAGATAATTTCATTCCCTTGTATCGGTATACAAACCCGAGAATCTTTGAGGAAAAGAAAGAAAAAAAGAATGGTCACGAGCTTTTGAAATGGAGTCCTGGGGTTCCTCTCGAACAGAATTTCTTAAATTCAGCTCGTATTTCCCCACCTTTACCTTCAACTTATTCGCTTCAGAAGAAAACGCCAAAACCCGACGTTTTGCGTCCGCCATCTTCTCGCCGTCGGCTTCGGCCAGAAATGCATTCACGCTAAATTGGTCGACACTTGGGTTCAGCTGGACTTGTCTGCCAACCCAATTGTTGGGAGCGACCTTGCGACACATAGTGGCTTGCAGGTCTACAGGTGTGCTTTTTGCCCCTCAATGGCCCTCTCTCCATTGTTGGCCTCTTCTCTCCGAAGATGGAATCCATTTAAATAACATCTTTACATCTTTGAAATTCACCCATCCTTACCTTCAGAAAAGGCCCTATGTCACAAATGACGTCTTTTCGGGAAAAAAACAAAGTTTCCCATGATGCTTCTGCATTACGATGGGGCCACGCAGCTTCCATTTTCCTCCGCCCAAAAACAGAGTCATTGCGTATTACAAGGGTGTGGATTTTGTTTCAGAAATATGGTTGCACTCGCATAAATCGACTTCGACAACGTCCCGGATAAACCGCTTGCTTACTTCAAATCTTTTCGGCTTATCGCCAAATATTCCGTTCCGTGAGCAATCCATGTCCACCTTCAGACCCGATATTAGATTAACCCGCCTGGATCTCAAAAAAGCTCTCTTCGATCTAAAGAGAGACTCAAAATGCCAGGCTACTTGGAAGAGCTACGGTTATGCCTTTGGCCGATTCGACTGCTGGTGTACCGCCAATCNTGTACCGCCAATCACGTAATCTCCCTCCCAGCCTTCAACAGTTCGGTTCTTTATTTCCTCACTGAGCTGGCGACAACTTACTTTTCGGTATCGGCAGTCCAAACAACTTGTGCTGCTGTCAACGCCTTCCACACGCAACACAACTTCCCGTCACCATGTAACCGCCTAGAACTAAAAACCCTTCTCACAGGGATTAAAAAACGTTATGGGAAACCTCTGCAACAGAAACAAATTCTAGCAAAAGCCCATTATCGATCCTTCCTTACATCATGTCTCGGATCTTCTATGACCGCTGGATCAATCTATGACTCTCGCACGGCCTGGACCGAATTGATCATTCTCCACACCTCCGCTCGATGGGGCGACCTTCGCAATTTAAAAGTCAAACACTTCACGATTTCTCCCTCCGGAATGAGGGTGGAATTTCCCAAACGTAAAAATGACCAGGAACGCAGGGGTCACACAGTCTTCATAAAGCTTCGAAGGTCTCTATTCTGCCCCATGCACCTTACAAAACGATACTTCAGTCTACTAAACTTCTTTGCTCAAGAACCGTATTCTGGGTTCGTCATCCCAACAATAAGGGGCAAGGGTTCCCAGATCATGGTCTAGGCGACTCAGCTGCTTCTTACAAAAACTGTAGGGATCTCCAGAAAATAGTTTTGGCCAACATGGGCCTCCCACCAGCATCTTTTGGATTCCGGTCGCCTAAGCAGCAGCGTTTTCCTCAAAGAAGCGGGATATTCCCAAACAGATATCGCCTCAAAGGTTGGCTGGTCTTGCAATTCGACAATGCCTCAACACTATACTAAACAGGCCACCAATACCCTTAACATGGACGACTGCCTCGCCCTGTAACTCTGCGCTAGCAAATATGAGAAAATACATCTTTTACTCTATGTTATAGCCTTCTTGGTTCCTTAGGCTTTGCTCATTACTTCATCAGGCAGTAGCTCGCTCCCCTTTAAACGTTACTTTCTCGACCAACCACGGCTCGCCTATTCGTACCAGTCTCTTCCTTCCACAGCACTTTACTAATCGCGGTTCATTCTAAGGTAAGACAATTACCATTACTACTTAGACGAAGGAGAATAGAAAAGACCTTTTTCTTATACGCAGTTAAGAAATCTACTCTTGGGTTACTGAGAGTAATATGGCCTTGAATGGATTGAAATTTGAATACTCCACTCGTAGATAATGAAGGTAAAGATATTGAGCAGGTCTCATCTATGAAAGATTTAGGTGCAGTCCTCCAAAATAATTGAAAGTTCGACTAGCATATCCAGTTGAAGGTGGGTAAAGCTTTTTAAATGTGCGGTTGGAAATATCCAACTTCTTGAATATGCTTCACCCATTTGGGCTCCAATGAGTTCAGCAGGTTTGCAAAAGGTCGAACAAGTTCGCAAAAGGTCGAACAAGTTCAAAGATGTTTCACTAGGAACATCACATTACAGCTGATACAAACGAAGCAAACAGACGTGTTTTTTGGGTGCTCGGTGGATAATTTGAATTTCTGGCCCCTCTTGGGCCGTGGTGGGACAGTTTTACTCCCTCGGCTTGGCCAAACATTCGACATGGCCCCGGCTGTCCCGTCGGAGGCCGACCTGAATTGCCGCACTCTTATCGAGGAGCTCGTGACGGCCGGGGGCGACTCCAGCAAGGTCAAGTACCACTCCAAGTACACTAAATCTGATCTCTGGTACTACCTAGGACGCTTGAGCACCGCGGTAGCCAATGTGCCAGCCTTGTTGGGGACGACCCTTAATGACATTGCTCCATTGGGAGATCCTATCCCCGT
>NC_081449.1:15382902-15385445 GCF_007210705.1 Tigriopus californicus | reverse complement strand
CGGCCTTTTTGTTGAAGTGAGAACTCCTCCCCACCTGATCCTTCCCATTCAAGTCGTAGAACGGGCCGGAAAGAAAAAGCGTTTGGTAATAGATGCCTCCCGTTCCCTAAATAATCACGTGCGGAAGCGACGAGTAACATTAGATCACCTCCATAAAATCGCAGATTGCTTTCCCCGTGATTGGTGGATGGCATCTATGGATGTGTCTTCAGGCTACTACCACATCAAAGTGGCCGAGGAACATCAGACTCTTTTGGGCATGAAATGGACTTGGAAGGATGGGAGCACCAAGTTCTATAAGTGGAAAGTTGCGTTTCTTGGCATCTCCGACTTAGTGCATTTCTTCACCAAAATCATGATGCCTGTGAAGGTCTACCTACACTCTCACGGCATTGCAGCCTTCATTTATATTGACGATTGTCTGATATTAGGCCATTCCAAAACGGATTGCGAAAAGAAGATGGAATTCGCAAGATTAACGTGGCAGCAAGCTGGTTGGATCGAAAATCGGAAAAAAAGCTATGGCACTAACGCAAATAGGCATTTTCCTTGGCATCACCATTAATCTAAAGGAGCAAAAAAAATTCTTTCCCGAAGACAAAATCAGCCGTGTTCAGACGCTCATCCAATTTGTCATTAGTCAACCTTCGATTCACATACGGGAAATAGCGAAACTATACTGTCTCGTGATGTCGGGGATTTTGGCTTTCGGGCCAATCCTTCACCTGTTGTGCAGGACAGGCTACCTTTGCCTCTCGGAAGCGCCATCATTGGACTGCAGAGTCGATCCCACGCCCTTACGCTCTGAACTATTGTTCTTACAACAGGAACTAAATAGACTGAATGGGTTTCCTATGATTAAACAGGAATTACAAATTCCAACCGCCATGAAAATCGTGTCATCCGATGCAAGCGCCCTAGGCTATGCCGTCGTTGACCTCCTATGTTAAAAAAAACTTGCTCCACCAACCCCATTCAGGTCCTTGTGTGCAGAAATTGACGGGACGAACATTCACGACCTCGGAAAAACTCCGCAGCTCCACGTTCCGAGAATTGGTGGCGCTCTATGATTTTTTACACTACATCTAGTCATCGATTACAAGGGCAATCCTTCATTCACTTCACGGATAATAAAGGTGTCACGTACATCATGCAAAAAGGATCACCCATTCAGGACTTGCAAAGCATGGCAGTCGGGATTTACAAAACCTGTAAAATGCACGACAACAAGCTCCAGGTAGTCTGGCTGGCTCGTTCGGACCCGCGTTTACAACTTGCAGACGAATGGTAACTTGCAGACGATGGTAAATTTGAAGAGCATGTACAGTCAAAAGTGACCAAAGCCTTTCAGACTTGCGGCTGGATATATCGAACATTCAACTCCAGAGGTGTACTGACTATGAAAACCCTGTCTGCTGTACGGCCAAGGCGTTCCTACAGGCCTGATTTATATTTCAGGTTCTGTTCAACGAGCCATTAGTTACGTTCAGGGCCGGTCAAGGAAGTTAAAGAAATCGAACTTCCCCACATCAAGGGTGGCTCAACACAACAGTTTGATGTGGTTGTTTGTTAAACAAGGCCAGAAAGACTTGAAAGTCCTCGTCAAAATGGGGACGGACGATCGTACGAAGAAGATCCTTGGATCCTTTCCGGTTGAATCGGCTGAGCGCATTTCCAAAAGGCTGGAGAAAGAAACCAGCTGGATTCATGGAGTCATCGACTCCCTCGGCCAAGTGATTGCTGCAGCAGATCACGATATTACCATGTCACGTATCTGCAACGAGAATGGATTCTCTCTGGTCCAAGATTTCGAAGGGGACGAATTGTATGAGCGGGACGATCGGAAGCGTGTTGAGAGGTTAAAAAGTAAAAACAAATATTCGGTAAACAACCCTCCGGCGTAGTCTGGACCAAAGGTCATTTCAGGGAAGCTGCAACCCAGGGGAAGGGGTCACCTCCAACCCCAATACTTTCACTCTCATTTTAACTCGCCCCGCTTTCCGCCGTCCCTGTATCCACCATCCCACTACCCTAATCCGTCTCAACCCCAACCGCACTACGACCGACCAAACTTTGGCCGAGGACGCGGAAGAGCTCGAATTGGAGGCTTGAAACCAGGCCTCTGTCACAATTGTGCACATCCCGGTCATTGGCAGCGCGATTGCCCAAATACAGCCTAGGCCCCTGGGGTCGAATTGAAACATTTTCCCACTGAAACTTATTTTTGAAATAAACTGCTCAGAATTGTTATTGATTTCGTCTCGTATGTTGTCATTAGGTATCGTCCTTCCACTACGGTTTGCAGACTCTTCCCCCAAGTCAAGACTTCCAGAATGCAAACGACAATCGATCGGTGGCGGGCAATATTCATAAACCTGAATTCCGTACATTTTGGGTCTCGACTTTACAAATCAGCCCTTTCTTCAGGATTTCTTGACCTACGGCAACAAAATGCGCTCTTTCGATTTCCCCCCAAAATCCATCTCGACAACAATCCGTCGGCAAAACAGCCCGACAATGTGACCTTTATAGAAAATACCCTC
>NC_081449.1:15381327-15381902 GCF_007210705.1 Tigriopus californicus | reverse complement strand
AAAAAACAAGGCAGCATGCCCATGTGGGGGAAAAAGAACTCAAGATGCAATTAATGAAGTCTCAGTTGGACGCACTCAGAATGCGGGAGAAGCTTCAGAAGGTGAAGATGGAGTCAAGCAAGTCAAAGTCGTATGCACAAGTTGCAGCCTCAGCCAGGTGTGCCGATTTCCCTCGTCAGTCAACAACACAACAGTCGGTCCCTTCAGCCCAGGTAGCTGCAGCGATTCCCCCGTGCACCCTGACGGGGGTGTCAACACCCATCGGGCAAACATCCATGGCAAGCGCCAAGGTGACAGAGCTGCTCATGGCCGTCTTGGCAAGACTAGCCAGCGGGAGCTTACAATAATGACATGGAACTCGGCGAATCTCACAATGGGGGCAACCAAAGAGCTTGCGCTTATCAACCTTCTCGTGAGCAATGATGTGGATGTACTCTTCGTCACTGAGGCAGAACTGGAACCAGAGGCTGCAGCTTGCTTTGCGGTTCGAGACTATGTTACGTTCCTTCCACCTATTACGTTGGAGGGGCAAAAAGTGAGGGTACTAGCTCTAGTGAAATCAGTGGCGGCTATCA